>NC_079190.1:501623924-501691424 GCF_029499605.1 Hyla sarda
GGCACAGGGTTCACAGGGATCCACACAGGGACAGCCCAGATTCCCACTGGACTGGAGCCAGCAACAGCCCTACTGAGGGTGCCCGGAGGGACAAAACCCGACTTTCACACAGGTCACAACACATTGGAAAGACACACCAGTAATCCTGTTAAGAGTAGGAGAAAGAAAGGTGGGATTCATGGTAGACAGTGGAGCTACTTCTAGTGTGTTGAACAGTTCAATGTACAAGGGACCATTGAGAAAGTCTGAGCCCTCTATGGTAATAAATGGGGTATTAACAAAGACCTATTGCACAGAGTCCTTGCCAGTAGAGACCATTGACAGGGAATACATTACAGATCACACTTTCAGCATTATACCTGAGTGCCCAGTGAGTCTTCTTGGGAGAGATCTGTTTGTAAAGCTGGGATTGCAGCTCACAGTTGAAAACAACGGTATCAGTATATACTCTGATGCTTTGCCCATTGTAACTCCACTGATTTTTACAAACATACAGGAACACCCAGAGCTAGGGGACATAGACCCATCACTGTGGGCAAATAGGGACTATGACACAGGGCTCATGGATTGCACACCATACAAAGCTACCCTAAGGGAAGGCAGTACACCTGCATATCAGAAACAATACCCCCTTTCAAGAGAAAAACTTGATGAACTTAGGTCAATGATAGAAGAATTCCTAGAAAATGGAATCCTGGAAGAGGTGATTTCACCCTACAGCACGCCCGTCAATCCAGTGACAAAGGCAGATGGTACTACCCGCTTTGTACAGGATTTGAGGGCAATAAACAACATTATTGTGCCTATTGCTCCTATTGTCCCAGATGTCAATTCACTTCTTTCTGCCATTCCTGCAGACGCTGTCTATTTCAGTGCGATAGATCTGAAGAATGCTTTTTTTTCTATCCCAGTTGATAAGGCGACCAGACCACTTTTTGCTTTTTCCTTTGACGGACGTCAACTGACCTGGTGCAGAATGCCCCAGGGATATGCTGATTCACCTGTTGTGTACAGCATAGTCCTCCAAGCCACATTAAAACCATGGTACCCCCCCCCCCCCCAAGGTTCTGTGCTGCTGCAACATGTCGATGTTTTGTTGTTATGTAGCATGTCAGCGGAGGCCAGCATTCAGGATGGTTTATCACTGTTACAATGGTTATCAGGATGTGGTCACAAAGTGGCGCTTAAGAAAATGCAATGGTGTAAAACGCAGGTGAAATATTTAGGGTTTGTCCTCACGAAGGGAGAAAGGAGAATCAGCACAGAAAGGGTCAAGTCTATTGCGGGCCTGGTCACCCCGCACACCAAGAAAGAAATGCTTTCCTTCCTTGGTATGATAAACTACTGTAGACAATGGATCCCTGATTGCTCCTACTATGACAATGTTCTGAGGCAAGCCACTCTGGAACAGAGTCCAGATTTGGTGAAATGGTCTCCTGGAATGTATGATGCACTTGATTATTTGAAATGTTCGCTCATGTCGAGTCCGGGGCTTGGCCTCCCTGACTATAAAATGCCTTTTCACATGTTTGCACACCAAAATTGTAAAACCATGGCGGGGGTGCTGACACAAGAACATGGAGGCAAGTTACGTCCTTGTGCATTTTTCTCAAAGGTGATGCCCACCTCTGTACAGGGGATGCCGGTATGTCTGCGTTCCCTTACAGAATGTGCAATGATGGTAGAACTGACAACTCCGATTACCCTGGGACACTTGACCTTCCTGCACACCACACATGATGTTGTAGGCTTACTTAAAGGTGTACATACACAGCACATGTCAGCACAAAGATTGGTGCTATCCAATTTTGCAGAAAAATCCAAAAACAGGATTGATCTGCAAAGAGGGGAAGCCGTGCATACCAAAACACAACGCATCTGTCTTCATTGCACATAGTTTCAGCTCTGCTAATCCTACATTCCTCACGCTGCTTCACATGCTTTTCCCTTCACAACCTTGAGTCTCTCTACTGATGTTTCCACATCACTGATGGCCAGCAGTTAGTCACAGACTACATACACAGATGCATCACATGTTTGAGAAACAATCCTAACAACCCATTGATGATTCCTCACCAACACCTTGACTACCCCACTACACCATTCACTCACTTGCAGGTGGATTACATGCATATACCTAAAACAAAAGGGAAACAGGAATATGCATTAGTGATAGTGGACATGTTCTCCAGATGGCCAGAAGTCTTTCCTACAAAATCAGAGGATGCTAAAACTACAGCCAAAATCCTGACCCAACAGATAGTCCCAAGGTGGGGCCGTCCTCTTGTCATTGAATCAGACCGTGGGCCGGCCTTTACCTCAAAGCTCAACAAGGAGATAGTAAGACTGTTACAGGTGGAGTGGAAATTCCATATCAACCAGAGAGTTCAGGGGTCGTGGAACGGATGAACAGAACAGTGAAAGACAAACTTAGGAAGGCCACTGCTGGAACATTCGAAAAATGGAAACAAATCCTGCCCATAATACTTGCAGAGATCAGAATGACACCTAATAAGAAGCTAGGGTTGTCACCATTTGAAATTCTAATGGGTAGGCCCTTCCCTACACCCTGGGCACAGCGCCCCCTAGTGATACAGGAAGGGGATTTGGACCTGATCAGAGATGAGTATGTTATTAATCTGATCAAGGTCCTCAGTAAAACTGAAGAAAAAGTTGCTTGTAAATCTCCCTCTCTTCCACAGGAACCAACTCACCCATTCCGGGTAGGAGACCAGGTGATTGTCAAGGCCCTCCAGAAGGGAAAGAAGCCGGGGAGCTTCATCTACGGACAACCCACCGAGGTAGTCACCATCACCAGAACAGTGGTCCTCACTGAGCAGTCACCCACCTGGATCCACGCCACAAGGATCAAGCTGTTAAAGAAAAGAGAGGTACTAATGGAGGCAGACAGCCTTGACCTCGAAAAAGGCGGAAAAGGGGTACAAACGGAGGCAGACAGCCTTGACCTCGAAAAAGGCGGAAAAGGGGTACAAACGGGGGCAGACAGCCCTGACCCCCAACTAAGCGAAAGTCTCCATGAGTTCTGGTAGTTAATTGACAAGAATGACACCCCAAATCATACTGATAACAATCTCATTGACTTTTCTGACATGTAGTGACACGGAGAGCTATAAACAAAATTACAAGCAGCAGAATCCTCTAATACCCCACACCATGGCTTTCAAGAATAAAAGAGCGGTATCTGATCCAGCATATGAGGACACTTTAGCCATGGAAACAGGAGTCTCAGATGCCAATCTCTGGGTAGAATGGATGAAATACACAGCAGCTTCCATCAATAAAAGTCATTGTTATATTTGCGGGACTGCGAAACCACATTTGGGTACGGTGCCATTCACACTGCCCTCAAATATAGAAAAATGTTTTTTAAATCTTTTCAAGAATATTTCTAATAATAACACTGATTCCGGAACCTGGAAAATGAAATACCCTTTGCTAACAGAGACCCCACACTCAGGGGCAGGTATACACATATACCCAGGGAATTACACATGCTATAGGGGAGAAAAGGAAGGTGTCAATAGAAAGAACTTTACAAAGGGATATTGTGCTAGTTATAGCTCTGTAGAAGTGTCACTCAATCAGAACCAAGTTTTTTCAATAGGTGACATTTACTGGATCTGTGGCGATGGTAGAATAAGGTTCAAGCTAGAGGGCAAGTGGAAAGGAGAGTGTGCTCTAGCTAAAGCCATTCTGAACATTCACATATTCGCAGAAGGGGGAGAACACGTAAACTCTGCCACAAAAAGGATAAAGAGGTCAACACCTGCAGGTAGCTTCCATCCACATGTATACATAGACACAATAGGGGTCCCAAGAGGGGTCCCTGATGAGTTCAAAGCCAGGAGTCAAGTAGCTGCGGGCTTTGAATCTATCCTTTCTATAATCACTGTGAACAAAAATGTAGACTGGATTAATTACATTTATTATAAACAACAAAGGTTTGTAAACTACACAAGGGATGCGTTACGAGGTGTTGCAGAGCAGCTCCAAGCTGATTCAATTATGACATTTCAGAACAGAATGGTCTTAGATATGATTCTGGCAGAAAAAGGTGGGGTGTGCAAAGTGCTTGTGGATCCTACATCATGCTGCACCTTCATACCTAACAACACTGGTCCCAATGGTAAAGTAACTATTGCAATACAAAAGTTAGAGGACCTGTCTAAAAAAGAACTCCGGTATTACAGATCCCTGGGATCAATATTTTGGATGGTTTACTAACTGGAAACATGATTAACACAATTAGCTATTATAATTTTTGTAATCATTATAGTTATTGCTGCATTTTCTCTATGTGTGATACCATGTATTAGGAGGTTGCTAGAAAAGGGAGTCGCCACGGCCACATTTTACCAGGCCTCGCCCTCATTGGCTAATGAAGACACTACACCCAGTGGATACATGCAATACCTAAAACTCTACAGAGAAAGGAAGTTAAAAAAAGGAGAACCGTATAGTATAAAATAATATAAGGTTCTAAGAGGGGATTGAAGGGGTTACTGTATTGTATGCATCCATCACACAGTGTCTATATGAGACAAGGCCCCACCTCAGAGGACTATCTCACATACTGAAGGGGTTACTGTATTGTATGCATCCATCACACAGTGTCTATATGAGACAAGGCCCCACCTCAGAGGACTATCTCACATACTGAAGGGGTTACTGTATTGTATGCATCCATCACACAGTGTCTATATGAGACAAGGCCCCACCTCAGAGGACTATCTCACATACTGAAGGGGTTACTGTATTGTATGTATCCATCACACAGTGTCTATATGAGACAAGGCCCCACCTCAGAGGACTATCTCACATACTGAAGGGGTTACTGTATTGGATGCATCCAAAACACAGTGTCTATATGAGACAAGGCCCCACCTCAGAGGACTATCTCACATACTGAAGGGGTTACTGTATTGTATGCATCCATCACACAGTGTCTATATGAGACAAGGCCCCACCTCAGAGGACTATCTCACATACTGAAGGGGTTACTGTATTGGATGCATCCATCACACAGTGTCTATATGAGACAAGGCCCCACCTCAGAGGACTATCTCACATACTGAAGGGGTTACTGTATTGGATGCATCCATCACACAGTGTCTTTATCCTGTCAGCATTTAATGTTATCTCTTTGCTAGGAATGTAGCCGCGAAGGTTAATTAACCATATTAGGACTTCCTATTCTTACATGAATTTGACCAGACAAACTGTTGTTACCTGTTATTTCTGGTAGATTCATTCTCCTGGATCCAGATAAAGACTTAAATCAAGCTAACCACCGGAGTTCGGTACCAGGGGTACCTAGATAAGATCAGATCTCCTTACAATACATATGTGTAAACAAATTAATGTGCACCAAAAGAACACACTATAAGAATATATGATATTTAGACAATGTGATTGTAGGTACATATTGTACATATTCAAACATATAAATATAAAATATGAAATATATACTATTTATATGTATTGCTGAAGAGATTAGGGCTCAATGAACACAACAGTTTTGCGCCCTTTTTACGTACATGATTTATCCCGTCCCCGTCTTCTTCTCTGTCCCTTTTGCCCTTTTATTGTTATTGCTACTTGGTTCGGTTTTAATTTTTCTACTTTATTATGGTTTTAATTGATTTTAATTTGTTTCCTATGTAGTCTTTATGTCATTTTTTGTTCTTTCTTTTTTCTTGTCTTTTTTTCCTCCCTTTTTCCCTTGTCCCCGTTTTTCTCCTTTCCCTTCGTCTCCCCTTTTTTTTACCCCTTCCCCCTCTCTCCCCTTCTTCTTTCCTCCCATATACCCGTCCATCCCTTTTTTTTTTTTTTTTTTTAATTTGTTTATTTATTTTTTCCTTCCCCATTGTTCTCTTTCTCTTTGCTTTAGGGCACCATAACCGGCTCCGATGGAAGATATGAACTTATGAAATTATCCTTGCAGTAGTCCAGGAAATGGTTGTTTTACCCAACAGCCCTAATCTCTTCACCAATACATATATATATAGTATATATTTCATATTTTATATTTATATGTTTGAATATGTACAATATGTACCTACAATCACATTGTCTAAATATCATATATTCTTATAGTGTGTTCTTTTGGTGCACATTAATTTGTTTACACATATGTATCAACACTTATTCATATAGATTTCTTACACACATTCATGACTAATTCTTCACATATATTTCCATCTGTGACACATTTTTTTGTATATTTTTAATATTGTTTTATTTGGCATCCGCTGTAGTATATGCATTTCACCTATGTACAGCAATCTTGGCATGGCACTTTGGTTTTGCACACCTCACCCTTGCATGTCACAGTTTTTTCTCATGTTTTTCTCACGTTTTGTTCACATTGCACCCTAATTTGCTGTATATTTGCCCAAAGATATCTGCATTAGTGTTTCCAGTTTCGTTTCCCATATCTAAGATGGCCGCCGTGTGCTGTCTAAGTGTGATACGCATGCGCGAGACTTCTCCTTACATCACACGTCTATTTGTGATTACAGAGCACTGCATCATCATCACGCCGAACATGCGCAGTGATCGCTGTAATGGCGTCCGGACGCCGGAACACACGTGATCCCGCTCTCAGGTGCCCTTAATGTCTCTTATGTGTTTTGTATTTCTATTGGCTACATATGTATATAAATATCCACCTCCCTTTCTATACCATACATTCCCTGAGGAAGCTTGTTGCGAAACAACGTTGTTGGGGTGGCGTTTTGCATTAGGGTAAGATGTCCGCTGTATGCCTCTATGATGTGAGATGGGTGATTGACATTTGAGTCACATTTTCCAGGACCTTGGTGATTGCTGAACATTTGTGTATGGTACAATCCCGGTTCCTGGGACTCTACTATTTCACCCATTTGCCACTTTCCTAATTGCATACTTTATCTTGTTTTGCGGTCATTCTTTTTCTCTCTGGGCATTGTGCAATACAGGATTAACATCTATATATTCTTTCTGAGTGTATATGTTTACATATATTGGTATACAATTGCTGGTATGTTTTTGTACAGCCTATACTTTTTTATGTGTATATACACCCGGATGGGGGTCATCTTAGTATCTCCAATTTCTTATTGATGTTTTGTGGCCCATTTTTGCTTCAGTCCCTCATCCAGACGCCTTAGTAGTCTGTCCGCTGTCGTTCCTTTTAAAATTCTGTTTGTAAATACAGTCACCAATAATAAAGACTATATATACTTTTTCACTATTTTATGTCTCTGTGTAATTTTCTTGGTTATTATTTATATTCCTCTGTGTACCAAAGACAAGGTTGGACCATAGGTCAGTATATTGTGCCCCTCTCTTTTGGTTATTGTATATGAATGAGTAAATGGATGGTAAAACTATAAGAATACAAAAAGACATGTATAAGTACAGAGTATAAGAACTGCATGCATCATACATAACAGTGAAGCACATGGTACAATGACTGCCTGTACATAAGACTGCATGGCTAGCTAACAGTCTAACATCTACACAGTTAACTTTCCTGAGTAGTAATACAAACATTTGCACAACCATGCATACTATAATGCCCTAGTTACAGAGGTAAGTGACTCACCAGATGTGCTGTTACACAGATGGTGGAGTTTTAGAAGAGAGACGTGAAGAAAACAGCTCTGATTCTGTGTCCAGGAGACAGAGGACTACCCCTTCTCCTTCCCAGAGTGCCTTGAAAGAACCCACGATGTGTAGCTCCACCCACAAGGCAGAATTATTACAACAGGAAAAACAAGATGAAATACAACTTAACACGACTAGATGGTGGTATAACCTAGCTAATGAATTCTTATTATTGAAAGGCTATGGCAAATTGTAAATGGTTATAAAACCCTGGCTGGACAGAACACTCCCCGCCTGGCGTCAACTGACACCACTACTAGGTAGATTAGGTGAAAACAACAAAACAAGTTCAGCCACTGGCCTAAGGAATAACTTGCATTCGCCAAGCCTCCACACATTGACTTTGGCTTTGCGTACATTCTTATCTTTGCTTGGGAATGTGTTGGTGATGAGGCCCAATGGCCACTCATTTCGATGCAACTGGTTGTCTTTCATGAGCACGACATCCCCAGGTCTGATGTTCAGCTTGTTAGTTTGCCACTTCCTTCTCGATTGAAGAGTAGAGATATACTGTTTCCTCCACCTATCCCAGAAGGCATTAGAAAGACTTTGCACTTGTCTCCATTGTCGTCTGTTGAGGTCTTTGTCGTTCAAATCTCCAAGAGGAGCACTCAGAATGCTGGTCTTCTGCGTAAGTAACATGGCAGGAGTAAGGATGGTCAAATCTTCAGGGTCGTTGGAAAGAGTAGTCAACGGTCTTGCATTCATGATAGCTGAAACTTCTGCCAAGAAGGTGGTCAAGCTTTTCGTGTGTGAGTCTTGAGCTCCCCACCTGCAAGAAGATGGAATCCAATATTTTCCTTGCTATCCCTATCATCCTTTCCCAGACGCCACCCATGTGAGAAGAATGTGGTGGATTAAAGGTCCAGGTGCATCCTTGTTCATTTAAGTACCTTTCTACATTGGTAGTGTCCAATTTGGAAGGAATTTGAAGTTCTTTCACTGCTCCAATGAAGTTTGTGCCTCTGTCTGAGCGAATATGCTTAACGGGCCCTCTGATGGCAATAAACCGTCGAAGTGCATTTATGAAACTTGAAGTGTCCATGGATTCAACCACTTCTATATGAACAGCTCTGCTGGACATACAAGTAAACATGGCATGACTACCTCTAGTGTGCCGTGTAGCCACTGACCAAGGACCAAATATATCTAAACCAACGTTGGTGAAAGGAGCATCTGTACTGAGCCTCTCAATTGGAAGACTGGCCATCTTCGGATTCTGGAACATGCCACGAAGTTTGCGACAATCAAAGATGAGCTTGCTCACACACCTTTTTAGCTCCAACTATCCATAGTCCGGCAGCTCGTATATTCCCTTCGGTAAACAATCGGTCTTGATGTTTCACTTGAATGTGATGGTGCCATACAAGCAAGGTCGTGACTTGATGATGTCCGGGAATTATTACAGGATGTTTCTCCCCAAATTCCACTTTGGCTTCTTGAAGACAGCCTCCTATTCTGAGCAGCCCAATGATGGGATCAAACTTCTTCAAAGCGCTATCCTTGGAGACTGTTTGGCCTTTGTTGAGGTAGTCTATCTCTTTAGCATAGCATTCACCTTGTATAGTGCGAATTATTAAGTCTTTGGACCTTTCCATATTTGGAACAGTAAATGCATGCTTACAGTGATGCCAACCTTTGCATGGTTTCTGGTTCACAGGAAATGGCGATTTGTATGACTGAGCTATATGAACAAGACAGGCTATAGCACGAACAAGTGACATCCAGGTGGAGAACCTTTTGAAACGATGAGACTTGAGTTGGTGGTCTGAAGTCACCGTATGTAGAACCGATACTTCAGGTCGGATTTCTTCATCCGCATCCGGGTCTACTAAGTCGAACAAATCAGATTCGATGTTGCAAGACATAGAATGGTACAGGAATGTAGGGCCCGTAAACCACGTTGTGTCTTTAAGATGGCTTGCTGTGACCGATCTAGTCGCATGGTCTGCAGGATTATGGTGTGTGGACACATAGTGCCACTGTTTAGGACAAGCGGATCTCCTGATCCTAAGTACCCGATTGCTGACATAGACATAGAAGTGTCTTATCTCGTTGCAAATGTATCCTAGGACTACCTTGCTGTCTGTGTAGAACTCGACTTCCTCGATTTCCAGATGTAGTCCTGTTGTTATAAGTTCAGCCAACTCCACTGCAAGCACCGCAGCGCAGAGTTCCAATTTGGGTATCGTGTGCTTGCGGAATGGTGCCAGTTTGGTCCTGCTCATAACGAAACCCACATGGCATTGTTCTTCAAGAGACTTTCTCCAACCTGTCCACAGGTCTTTTTTCTCCATGGGAAGTGGATCATCCCAATCAGACTTTTCTGTGGTGAAGTCTCTTAGCATCATTTTATCCTGGATGGTAACTGGCGCTACGAATCCCAGAGGATCATACAAGCTGTTTATGGTAGACAGGACTCCTGTGCGTGTGAAGGGTTTTTTGTCTGTGCTGATTTGAAAAGTGAAGGTGTCCGCCTTTAAATCCCAAAGCAAACCAAGGCTTTGCTGCATGGGAAGGGAGTCTGTACTAAGATCCAAATCGTTTAGACCACTTGAGTGGTCTTAGGGTGAGAAGGCCTCCATTAACTCACGGCTGTTGGAGGCGATTTTGTGCAACCTCAAATTAGATAAGGTGAGCATCTCTTGAGCTCTTTTCAGGAGACTGATTGCGGTCTCATTCGTGGGTGTAGATTTCAAACAGTCGTCCACATAGAAATCCTTTTCCACAAAGGACCTGACATCTGACTCGTACTTTGTTTCACCCACTCGGTCTGAATGTCTGAGACCGTAGATAGCCACTGCAGGGGAAGGACTGTTTCCGAAAATGTGTACTCTTATTCGGTATTCAACAATGTCCTCAGTAGGGTCATTGTTGCGGTACCAGAAAAACCTCAGGTAGTTTCTGTGTTCTTCCTTGACAAGGAAGCAGTGAAACATTTGTTGTATGTCGGCCATAAATGCTACAGAATCTTTGCGGAAGCGTAGAAGTACCTCCAAAAGCTTGTTGTTGAGGTCTGGACCAGACAGTAAGATATCGTTTAGCGAGACACCTTCGCACTTGGCACTTGAGTCGAATACTACTCTTATCTGACAAACACAACAAGAACGTGGTCTAAAATGTCAGGAAATGCTCGAGCCCAAATGCTGATGTGCATTTATAGGGAATAGCAAGTCCTGCACTTGTGGTCCGTTGCTATGAGCAATCTCCAGCAAAAAATGCATACAATGGAGGATGTCTGCAACCGACCACAAGGACCAACATATATCATCCTTACCCGATGAATGGGTGTGTGGATGTGAACATAGAGAAGTACAGAAACACAACATAACTGTAAATAAATGCACTGGTATGGTGGATGTAACAATGACATTAGCTAACCCTCAAAACTGATGTAAAATTGAGACATTAGCCAGTATATAATTATATGAAGGACATACCTGAGCCCGCCTACCAACGCCAAGGTTTCTCAAGTGATGCGGGACCTAACCTAAACCTGCCTGTGCATGATAAGCAAGAAAACAGGGGCAAATGCGCAATTACAAAAGCTTTTGGTCCGACTTACAGACTGCTCCCAGTGTCAACTCCAGTGTGTGGTACTACTCTTATCTGTCCTGTTTTTTTCGGATGATGCACACCTAATATGGGTAAGTACCAACACTCTTCTGAATCTTGTAGGGTGGGTGCCATCTCTGCGTGGTTGTCCTGAAATATTCTTTCCATGAAGGTAAAGAAATGTTCTTTCATTCCTAGGTTCCTCTGGAGTTTGTGTCTGAGGGAGATAAATCGATTGTAAACAAGTTCCTTGTTGCTAGGTAGGCGCCATCTTTGGGGTCTAAACGGTAAAGGTGCGACCCAGCTGTTTGATTTGTCTTTTACTATTCCTTGCTCCATGATATCCAAGAACAGTCTGTCTTCTATGGACATTGCAACCCTGTTGTCTTCTCTTGTTCTGTGGAAGACTGTGCACCCTAGGTGATCTTGCTCACCAACACAGGCATGATCTTCACAGGAGGAATCCACGTAAGGACAAGGCACGGGATCGCTGTGTGGAAATTCTTTTAACAGGAAACTACTCTGACATGGCTGGAATAGGGATGGACGTCCATTTTCAAGTGTGTTGGTGAGCATACTGTAGACCGAGGTCGGCTTGTGTACCCCTCCTAGACAGACATCTCCTATGATGACCCATCCTAGGTCAAGTCTCTGGCGGATGGATCATTTTGGGGTCCATTAATCTGTCCTCTAGCCTTGTGAACTTGTAGTATGTCTCTTCCAAGGAGTAGGACTATTGGAGCTTCTGTGTCCAGCTCCGGTATCAGGTGAGCTATACGCTTCAAGTGGGGGTGGTGTGCTGCTACCTCAGGTGTAGGTATCTCAGATCGGTTGTCAGGAATGTGATTACACTCCAGTATGGTTGGCAGAGACAAGCAGGTCTGACCATCTATGGACTCTACCTTGTACCCAGCTGTCACAGACGCCGGCACCTCACTACACCAAGCGAGCAGAGCTGGACTGAGATCCGGCTCCCTGCGCCACTGCAGGTAATGCCGTGCCCGTACTTCGAGACATCTAACCGTGGTAGAAGCAGCTACGGATTATTGGCCCCCAAAAAACGTTTCTTTTTAGGACACAGGAGTGGAGCATTCTTTTCCTTACAGGATCAATTCTTTTCCTTACAGGATCAAAGTATATGTTATATACTTTGTTATGAGGGGACCTCATGCTGCACACACCATAAGCTTGACTATTGTTATATGTTTTGGTCAATTATATTTAACTTTTCCCTGATGAAACCACCGTCTACTAGGTGGTAGAAACGTGTCGGCGGTTCTGTATAATATCCCATTTGTGCATTTGGGGCTGGCAGGGCCCAGCAGAGCCTCAATATGCTTGGTTACTAATGGTGATAACCAATTTTATGTATAATTTTTATTTGGTGTTGGAATACACAGGCACTTTCTTATTACTGGTGGATTTTAAATAGAAATCTAGTAAAAGTTATGTATTAAGTACACCTGTTGGAACACTTATTAGTTGTTTCTAATTATTATTTCACTCTTGATGCTGAGGTGATCCTTTGTATTTGGCTAAGACGTATAGCCTGTACATACATTGCGTTCTTTATATACCATGTCACACTCACCTTACAGTTCCTGGCGAAGTGCGTTGTTGTAGTTGCAGCACCTGAAGCAGATGTTGTTCTCTTTGAGGAATTCTTTGCGGTCCTCTAAAGACTTCTCCCTGAAGGCTCTGCATTTCAGTAGAGGATGTGGTTTCTTGTGCAAGGGGCATTGCTTGCTAACGTCTTCCAGTTTGTTCCCTTCTTGAGAAGGCTTGAATGACCTGTAAGGAGAACCTGTGGAAGCAACAGTAGTTTTGTGGACTGCCACTGGTGTTCTGTGAGGTTTGACACCAGGGGCAGTGGGACATGACAGTGTAAAATCAAAACTGGGATCATTTCTGATCTTTGCCTGTTAAGCAACAAAGTCTACAAACACTTTAAAGGGAGGACATGGTACGTTATGAGACTGTTTGTTTATAATGAGAACCATGCGTGATTCACTTCTCCTGTAGGTTATAAGGGAGTTTTTGGACAATTGGATTAACACCTCTGGCAGTGTCTAGGAATGCTAGCCCTGGTAAATATCCTTCTGCCTGAGCAACCTGTAACTCTATTAACAAGTCACTGAGTTCCCTGAGCTTTTGGTAACTCCTACCCACTATTTTGGGAAAAGTTTCAATTCTTTTATATAAAGCATTTTCTATAGCTTCTATTGACCCATAACATTCATCAAGTCTTTCCCACACCATCTTTAGGCCTTTGCCCGGATAGTTTATGTTAATGTCTCTGATTCTTTTGGCATGTTCAGCAGATTTATTTCCAAGCCATTTTACCAAGAGATCTAACTCTTCACTACAGGAAAGATCTAAGTCCCGTATGGCGTTCTGGAAGGAGGCTCGCCATGACCTGTAGCTCTCGGGGCGATCAGTGAACTTTATAAGTCCCCAGGTAACCAGTTCACTTTTAGCAAAGAACTTAGCAAAGTCCATGACCGCATGGTTGGCGCCAACACTACCCCGTGTTCTGTTATGCTGCGTGTGTGGTGTATCACCATACCTTTTGGAAGTTTCTGGCTTAGGAAAGTCTGTATAATACCGCTCTGAATCGAATGGTGTCCCTTTAAGTTGAAGCGAAGGTCTTAGCTTTTGTCCTGTAGAGCGTTAGTTGTGGTAGGGATCACTTTACCGTCTTGTTCGAGGTACTGTGATTCAAGGTAGGGTCTTTGACGCTCTCTGTATGCTGGCTGATATACTGGATCATAGGTGTCATCTGTCTTGGGATGCTGGTAGACAGACATATTCTGAGACGCGCTGTGCTGGATCTTGTTGATCTAAGTCTGGTCCGAGTACTTGGCTGTGTTTCTCAGATTCAGAACAGTCTATGGCTTCTAAGCACTCTGCTTTGGCTATTGTGACTGCCGCTTCTTTCTCTGCTGCAAGTTTTTCCAGTTGCATCTCTTGTGCAGTAAAGGAAGCCCTTACTTTTGCAGCCTCAGCTTCTGCGCGGGCGAGAGCAGCCATTTCTTTTATGGAGGACTTGCTAGAGCAGCTCGCTTGTGACATTGTCCTGCATGATGATGACTGGCTGGCGGACATGGTTTTCCTGTTGCTGGCTGCTTAGTGACTCTGTGCAGGCTCAGTCTGGGTCAGAACAGACTTCAGTGTGGTTTGGCTTGAGCTGTGCTTGCTGGGGGTTACACTCTCACTTCTTGTGACTGTGTGGCAACCACTGCAATTATGTGCACAGGACCGCGTGGCTGATGGCGGCTCCGTATAGTCAGATCCACTATCGCTGGTGACTAGCATCTATTTTACTGTTCTGTCTTCCTACATGTTCACACAGTATGTAGTCTGACATCCAGCATAAACCATCCCTGTCTTCCAAATAAGAGGACTGTTCTTTGTAGTTCAACAGGTTTATTGCTCAACAGATTCTAACAAGTACATGAACGTGTACTTGTATATGAATGAGTAAATGGATGGTAAAACTATAAGAATACAAAAATACTTTTATTAACTGTCCAAGCTGGCTGCACATGCGGCTCCACTGCGCTCGCCACCGGCTCCTGTATACGCTGTCCACCAATCAGAGCTCCCATGTCCCGGTGTCGAGGATTATTAATTATGACAGCGTATACAGGAGCTGGCGGGAAGTGCAGTGGAGCCACATATACCAGTGGTTTGTACAGTTAATAAATACGGATCGCAGTGGCTCTCTGGAGAATGACCTACTACGATCGGCCCCTGTACTCTAACTCCCATTATGGGCAGTCTGTCCACGATGGGAGTAGTAGTCTTAACTGTCCAAAAAGTGGTCCCGCACATGTGCAAGTGACATCCCTCAGCGGTGCGGTACTACTCCCATCTGTCCCATGATGGGAATAGTAGTCCAAGGGCAGAGGGACAGATCGAAAAGGGGGTCTCACGCCTGAGATCCCCTGCAACCTTTACTGCCCCTCTCCCTATTGATGACATTATTAGAGGGCGGAGCTACACAGTCCAGGCCTGACTCTGTTCACATTATGAGTTTTGCATAATGGAAACAGAGCCTTTCTGGCAGTTTGTTCCCAAACAGGGAGACTCCAGCTGTTGCTTAACTATAGCCCCCCATGATTTGAATTGTAGTTTAGCAACAATTGGAGGCTCCCTGTTTTGGAACACGCTGCATTATGTGCGCCCTCTCCAGGGGAGAGCGCAAAAAATGTACTAACCTCTATTTCTTGTTTTCCATTTCAGATACGTGAATGCGGAGGACTGCGACGATGACCCGCGTTTTTTTTCTTCAATAAAATGGTTAACGAGGGCTGTGGGGTAGTGTTTTAAAAAAAATTATAATTTCTTACAATGTGTCGTGTTTTTAATAACTGAATTTTTAGGCTTAGTAGTGGAAGCTGTCTTGTAGACAGAATCCATTACTCAGCGTTAGCCCCAAAATCAGCTAGCGCTAACATCCAATTATTACCCCGGTACCCACCGCCACAGGGGTACCGGGAAGAACCGGTACCAACAGGCCCAGAGTGTCAAAAAAATGGCGCTCCAGGGCCAGTAACAATGGTCCTCGCCCACCCTGGTAACATCTGTTGTTGCTTGGTAGGTATCTGGCAGATACTGAAAGTATGGGGAACCCTATGCGTTTTTTTGTGATTTCCCCTTATTTTCAGTATCAGGCAGATACCAACCAAGCAGCAACAGATGTTATCAGGGTGGGCGAGGACCATTGTTACTGGTTCTCCCCAGCCTAAATAACGCCAACCTGTTACCACCTAGGTCCAGGAGCACCATTTTTTGATGCTCTGGGCCTCTTGGTATCTGTTCTTCCCAGCACCCCTGTGGCGGTGGGTACTGGGGTAATAATTGGGGGTTAGCACTAAGCCCCGGCTTAGTAATGGATTCTGTCTACCAGACGGCTACCACTAATAAGCCTGAAAATGTAATTATAAAAAACACGCACATTGAAGAAAATAAAAATACTCCCCCACAGCCCTCGTTAGCCCCTTTTATTGACATTTAAAAAATTAAAAAAAATAAAACGCTGGTCATGGTCGCAATCCACTGAATCTGAAATGATAGATAAAATTTTCTGCCACAGCTCAAACTTCAAGCAGGAAACTTGATGTGAACCCGACCGTGTGACCGTACCCTAAAAACACTACACTACACCAACGACTCCCCCAATAAAAATGAAAAATGTCTTGTATGGCACTGTTTCCAAAACATATTAACATAGTTCATATGGTTTAAAAAAAGACCAGAGTCCATCAAGTTCAACCTACAACCCTAATGAGCCCCTACTGAGCTGCTCTTTGCCCGTAATCAAGACTAGAACCTTGAGATGGAGTCTATGGATACAAGAAGTCTAAACAATGGGCTTTGTGGAAGGATGGAGAAATCTCAAGCTAGAGGGCTTGCAACATAGATGACTTATGCTACGCCACACTCAAATGACCAATCAGCATACAGAACGATGCATAGTTTTACCCTTCCCCTTTTTGTCAGATTGTAAAAACGAATGTGATTTCCGGATAATAAACAGAACTTCCTGGAGTCAAGGGGGAATCCCTGGAGGGAATTTATACCAACCTGGTCCTGTGTGAATTTGCTTACGTCGACACTCGGCAAAATAGTACAGCGGTAGTCACTCACAGTTTAAGGCCGCACATTAACCCATCCTTAACAGAGGCAAGCGCTATGCATGCATTCGGGTCCATCCACCCTTATGAAAATTAATTTATGTCTTAAATGCGCATTACGCTCTCTCACTCTTGAGCCCTGACATATTTCGAGGCAACAGTTTACTGCCACATATGGGGTATTTCCGTACTCGGGAGAAAATGTGTTACAAATTTTGGGGGGCTTTTTCTCCTTTTACCTGTTTGTAACACAATTTCTTCTGAGTACAGAAATACCCCATATGTGGATGTATAGTGCTCTGTGGGTGCACAACAAGGCTTAGGAGTAAGAGCGCACTATGTACATTTGAGGCCTAAACTGGTGATTTGCACAGGGGTGGATGATCGTTACAGCAGTCCTGTCATAAATGGAAAAAAAAAACACCCACATGATACCCCATTTTAAAAACCACACCCCACAGGTGTTTGACAAATATTTGTTAAAGTTGGACATGAAAATGAAAAATTAAATTTATTTCAGTAAAATGCTGGTGTTACCCCAAAGTTTTCATTTTTTACAAGGGGTAATAGGAAAAAGCCCCCCAAAATGTGTAGAAATACCCCATATGTGGATGTAAAGTGCTCTGCTGGCGAGCTACAATGCTCAGAAGAGAAGGAGTGCCATTGGGCTTTTGGAGAGAGAATGTGTCTGGAATTGAAGGCCACATGTGTTTACAAAGCCCCCATGGTGCCAGAACAGTGGACCCCCCCCCCACACACACACACAAGTAACCCCATTTTGGAAACTACACCCCTCACAGAATGTTACAAGGGGTAAAGTGAGTATTTACACCCCACAGGTGTCCGACAGGTTTTTGTAACAGTGGTCCATGAAAATGAAAAATGTCCTCTTGGGGTTTACAGGTACAGTACTACAACACCAGAGATTAAAAGTTAAAGGGGTTCTCCACCATAAGGAGATTTTAGCACTACCTGGCAGACAGTAATGGACATGCTTAGGAAGGATCTGTGCTTGTCTTGGGGCTAAATGGCTATGTTGTGAGATTACCATACTGTGGCTAGCTTTCTGTGAATTGGTATTTCCTGTTTTCAGCTTTCTTGTTTGCCTACAAATCCCATAATTCCATTTTCCTCCCTCCCACACATCAGCCACTCCACCCATTGAAACATAAGCTGCATCCATTCAAAAGACCTGTGGTTTTCAATCAGGGTGCCTACAGCTGTTGCATTAGTTGAAGATTGATCCCTCCACCCATTGAAGCAGACAGGCTCCCTGTCATCAGCTGACTAGTGAGTCAGGTCTCGGCCGCATTGCAAGCTGGGAAAAATCCGAGACAACAGTCATTTTGTATGCTGTTAAAAATAAATATTGGGGTGAAAATCACATAAGAATTGTGAGAAAACCGTCACACACAGGTACAGACACTATATTATGAACTACACTAACTTTACAGCCCCTGTAGCATAGTCAAAAAAAAAAATTCCTTGAATATCCCTTTAACATCTAGGGATGAGCGAATCGACTTCGGATGCTTCATCGGAAGTGGATTCGTATAAAACTTTGTTGTAATACTGTAAAGAGCGGGAGCATAAGCTATATCCTAGACATCAGATGGACCAGGTCCTTTATTTCCTAGACATCAGATGGACCAGGTCCTTTATTTCCTAGACATCAGATGGACCAGGTCCTTTATTTCCTAATCATCAGATGGACCAGGTCCTTTATTTCCTAATCATCAGATGGACCAGGTCCCTTTGCTGGCTAGGATTTGGCAATCTCACATAGAGTAGGCTATTTCCTATGCAGCAGAGGGACCGGGTCCTTTATCCTATAGTGTCCAGTCTTTTTATGTAGTATAAGCTATTCCCTAATCATCAGATGGACCAGGTCCTTTATCCTATAGTATCAGCCTTTTTATGTAGCATAAACTATTTCCTAGTCATCAGATGGACCAGGTCCTTTATCCTATAGTATCAGCCTTTTTATATATTATAAGCTATTTCCTAATGATTAGATGGACCGGGTCCTTTATCCTATAGTATCAGCCTATTTTTTATATTATAAGCTATTTCCTAGTCATCAGATGGACCGGGTCCTTTATCCTATAGTATCAGCCTTTTTATGTAGCATAAACTATTTCCTAGTCATCAGATGGACCAGGTCCTTTATCCTATAGTATCAGCCTTTTTATGTAGCATAAGCTATTTCCTAGTCATCAGATGGACCAGGTCCTTTATCCTATAGTATCAGCCTTTTTATATATTATAAGCTATTTCCTAATGATTAGATGGACCGGGTCCTTTATCCTATAGTATCAGCCTTTTTATATATTATAAGCTATTTCCTAATGATTAGATGGACCGGGTCCTTTATCCTATAGTATCAGCCTTTTTATATATTATAAGCTATTTCCTAGTCATCAGATGGACCAGGTCCTTTATCCTATAGTATCAGCCTTTTTATGTAGCATAAGCTATTTCCTAGTCATCAGATGGACCAGGTCCTTTATCCTATAGTATCAGCCTTTTTATGTAGCATAAGCTATTTCCTAGTCATCAGATGGACCAGGTCCTTTAGCTGGCTAGGATTTAGACTCTACCTTGGGTAGATGCTATTTCCTATGCAGCTAAAGGACCTGTGATGATGGTGAGAAGGTGAGGGTATGGACAAGTAATACTCTGCAGGGGACAAGTAATACTCTGCAGGGGCCAAGTGATACTCTGCAGGGGACAAGTAATACTCTGCAGGGGCCAAGTAATACTCTGCAGGGTCCTATAGAGCCGGTTTGGAGTCTGCGAGAAGCACAGTTCATATCCCCAGAGGCTTATGAGTTGTTGCTGTAATGCTCTGCAGGTGAGGGGGGGTTGCTGTAATGCTCTGCAGGGGGGGGTTGCTGTAACGCTCTGCAGGAGGGGGTTGGGGGTTGCTGTAACGTTCTGCAGGAGAGAGGGGGGTTGCTGTAATGCTCTGCAGGAGAGAGGGGGTGACGGATACAAGGGTCTTGATAAAATAGTACAGATGTGTAATCTTGTATGTTATATCTTAATTCTGCTTTTTGTAACCACAAGGCATCAGTTGCATTCTCTTAAGTCACGTACTTCTTGCTTTGCTCAACTGCTGATTCGTAACTATTGTGCACGTACATCCTGTTATTGTGCTCTGCTGACTTGTAACTATTGTGCAACTATGGTATATATATATATATATATATATATATATATATATATATATAGTGGTAAATAGTAAAACAGAGCGTACTTAGAGGGTATCTGGTGTGCATGTATTTTTTCCACACCCGACAAGACGCCAGTACAAGCCTTAAGCCAAATTGGACCTAGTACCAGGGGTACTGAGTAGATAGAGAACCTTTCAGGGGGGTTGCTGTAATGCTCTGCAGGAGAGGGGGTTTGTTGCTGTAACGATCTGCAGGGGGGGTTGCTGTAATGTTCTGCAGGAGGGGGGGTTGCTGTAATGCTCTGCAAGAGAGGGGGGTTGTTGCTGTAACTTTCTGTAGGAGGGGGGTTGCTGTAATGCTATGCAGGAGAGAGGAGGGTTGCTGTAATGCTCTGCAGGCGAGAGGGGGTTGCTGTAATGCTCTGCAGGAGAGAGGGGGTTGTGTAATGCTCTGCAGGAGAGGGGGTTGCGGTAATGCTCTGCAGGAGAGAGGAGGGGAGTGGGGGTTGCTGTAATGCTCTGCAGGAGGGGGGTGGGGGTTGTTGTAACGCTCTGCAGGAGGGGGGTTGCTGTAACGTTCTGCAGAAGGGGGGGTTGCTGTAACGCTCTGCAGGAGGGTTTGCTGTAATGCTCTGCAGGAGGGGGTTGGGGGTTGCTGTAACGCTCTGCAGGAGAGGGGGGGTTGCTCTAACGCTCTGCAGGAGAGAGGGGTTGCTGTAACTCTCTGCAGGAGAGGGGGGGTTTACTGTAATGCTCTGCAGGAGAGAGGAGGTTGCTGTAATGCTCTGCAGGAAAGAGGAGGGGGTGGGGGTTGCTGTAATGCTCTGCAGGAGGGGGGTGGGGGTTGCTGTAATGCTCTGCAGGAGGGGGGGTTGCTGTAACGCTCTGCAGGAGGGGGGGTTGCTGTAATGCTCTGCAGGAGGAGGGGTTGCTGTAACGCTCTGCATGAGGGGGGGGGTTGCTGTAATGCTCTGCAGGAGAGAGGAGGTTGCTTGCTGAAATACTTTGCAGGAGAGAGGGGGGGTTTACAGTAATGCTCTGCAGGAGAGAGGGGGGTTTACTGTAATATTCTGCAGGAGAGGGGGGTTTCTGTAATGCTTTGCATGAGAGAGGGGGGGTTTACTGTAATGCTCTGCAGGAGAGAGGGGGGGTTGCTGTAATGCTCTGCAGTAGACGGGGGATTGCTGTAATGCTCTGCAGGAAAGAGGGGGTTGCTGTAATGCTCTGCAGGAGAGAGGGGGGTTTACTGTAATGCTCTGCAGGCGAGAGGGGGTTGCTGTAATGCTCTGCAGGAGAGAGGGGGTTGTGTAATGCTCTGCAGGAGAGAGGGGGTTGCTGTAATGCTCTGCAGGAGAGAGGGGGTTGCTGTAACACTCTGCAGGAGGGGGGGGTTGCTGTAACTCTCTGCAGGAGGGGGGGTTGCTGTAATGCTCTTCAGGAGGGGGGGTTGCTGTAGCGGTCTGCAGGAGGGGGTCGGGGTTGCTGTAATGCTCTGCAGGAGAGAGGGGGGGTTTACTGTAATGCTCTGCAAGAGAGAGGGGGTTGCTGTAATGCTCTGCCGGAGAGAGGAGGGGGTTGCTGTAATGCTCTGCAGGAGGGGGGTGGGGGTTGCTGTAACGCTCTGCAGGAGGGGGGTTTGCTGTAATGCTCTGCAGGAGGGGGGTGGGGTTGCTGTAACGCTCTGCAGGAGGGGGGTTTGCTGTAACGCTCTGCAGGGGGGGTTGCTGTAACGCTCTGCAGGAGGGGGTTGGGGGTTGCTGTAACGCTCTGCAGGAGAGAGGGGGGTTGCTGTAACGCTCTGCATGAGAGAGGGGGGTTGCTGTAACTCTCTGCAGGAGAGAGGGGGGTTTACTGTAATGCTCTTCAGGAGGGGGGTTGCTGTAACGGTCTGCAGGAGAGAGGGGGGGTTTACTGTAATGCTCTGCAAGAGAGAGGAGGTTGCTGTAATGCTCTGCAGGAAAGAGGAGGGGGTGGGGGTTGCTGTAATGCTCTGCAGGAGGGGGGTGGGGGTTGATGTAAAGCTCTGCAGGAGGGGGGGTTGCTGTAATGCTCTGCAGGAGGGGGGGTTGCTGTAACGCTCTGCAGGAGGGGGATTGCTGTAACGCTCTGCATGAGAAGGGGGTTGCTGTAATGCTCTGCAGGAGAGAGGGGGTTGCTTGCTGAAATGCTCTGCAGGAGAGAGGGGGGGGGTTTACTGTAATGCTCTGCAGGAGAGAGGGGGGTTTACTGTAATACTCTGCAGGAGAGAGGGGGGTTTACTGTAATGCTCTGCAGAAGAGAGGGGGTTGCTGTAATGCTCTGCAGGAGAGGGGGGTTTACTGTAATGCTCTGCAGGAGAGAGGGGGGTTGCTGTAATGCTCTGCAAGAGAGAGGGGGGTTTACTGTAATGCTCTGCAGGAGACAGAGGGGATTGCTGTAATGCTCTGCAGGAGGGAGGGGGGTTTACTGTAATGCTCTGCAGGAGAGAGGGGGTTTACTGTAATGCTCTGCAGGAGAGAGGGGGTTGCTGTAATGCTCTGCAGGAGAGAGGGGGTTGCTGTAATGCTCTGCAGGAGAGAGGGGGGTTGCTGTAATGCTCTGCAGTAGAGAGGGGGGTTTACTGTAATGCTCTGCAGGAGAGAGGGGGTTGCTGTAATGCTCTGCAGGAGAGAGGGGGTTGCTGTAATGCTCTGCAGGAGAGAGGGGGGGTTGCTGTAATGCTCTGCAGGAGAGAGGGGGTTTACTGTAATGCTCTGCAGGAGGGGGTGGGGGTTGCTGTAATGCTCTGCAGGAGGGGGGTTGCTGTAATGCTCTGCAGGAGGGGGGGTTGCTGTAACGTTCTGCAGGAGGGGGGTTGCTGTAATGTTCTGCAGGAGGGGGGGTTGCTGTAACACTCTGCAGGAGGGGGTTGGGCGTTGCTGTAAGCTCTGCAGGAGAGAGGGGGGTTGCTGTAACGCTCTGCAGGAGAGAGGGGGATTGCTGTAAAGCTCTGCAGGAGGGGGGTGGGGGTTGCTGAAATGCTCTGCAGGAGGGGGTGGGGGTTGCTGTGATGCTCTGCAGGAGGGGGTGGGGGTTGCTGTAAAGCTCTGCAGTAGGGGGGTGGGGGTTGCTGTGATGCTCTGCAGGAGGGGGTGGGGGTTCCTGTGATGCTCTGCAGCTGGGGTTGGGGGTTGCTGTAATGCTTTGCAGGATAGAGGGGGGGGGGTTGGGGTTGCTGTAACGCTCTGCAGGAGAAAGGAGGGGGGTTGGGGTTGCTGTAACGCTCTGCAGGAGAGGGGGGGGGGTTGCTGTAACGCTCTGCAGGGGGGGCGGTCGCGGTGTGGCGGTGGGGGGGCGGTGGCGGTGATAGGTCTCAGGACCCCCGGACAGGCAGGGGGAGAGAAGCGGGTGGTGGCGACGGTCTATGGCACCACAAAAGCCACTGCAGTGCATTGATTTAAAGCGCCCGCTTTAAATCAATGATCTGCAGCGGTGTCGTGGGGGGATAAATAGCCGATAACTTATACCGGAATAACGGTATAAGTTATCGGCTATCGGCCCTAACCTCCACCAATTATCGGTATCGGCCCTAAAAAAACGATATCGGACGATCCCTACTCTGCAATAGGGGGGTGGGGGTTGCTGTAACGCTCTGCAGGTGGGGGGGGGTTGCTGTACCGCTTTGCAGGAGGGGGGTTGCTGTAACGCTCTGCAGGTGGGGGGGTTGCTGTACCGCTTTGCAGGAGGGGGGTTGCTTTAACACTCTGCAGGAGGGAGTTGGGGGTTGCTGTAATGCTCTGCAGGAGAGAGGGGGGTTTACTGTAATGCTCTGCAGGAGAGAGGGGGTTGCTGTAATGCTCTGCAGGAGGGGGTGGGGGTTGCTGTAATGCTCTGCAGGAGGGGGGTGGGGGTTTCTGTAATGCTCTGCAGGAGGGGGGTGGGGGTTGCTCTAATGCTCTGCGGGAGGTAGTATGGGTTGCTGTAATGCTCTGCAGGAGAGAGAGAGGGGGGTTGCTGTGATGCTCTGCAGGAGGGGGGGTGGGGGTTGATGTGATGCTCTGCAGGAGAGAGAGGGGTTGCTGTGATGCTCTTCATGAGAGAGGGGGGTGCTGTAATGCTCTGCAGGAGAGAGGGGGGTTGCTGTAATGCTCTGCAGGAGAGAGGGGGGGTTGCTGAAATGTTCTGCAGGAGGGAGGGGGGTTTATTGTAATGCTCTGCAGGAGAGAGGGGGTTGCTGAAATGCTCTGCAGGAGAGAGGGGGGTTTACTGTAATGCTCTGCAGGAGAGAGGGGGTTTACTGTAATGCTCTGCAGGAGAGAGGGGGTTTACTGTAATGCTCTGCAGGAGAGAGGGGGGGTTACTGTAATGCTCTTCAGGAGGGAGGAGGGGTTACTGTAATGCTCTGCAGGAGAGAGGAGGGTTACTGTAATGCTCTGCAGGAGAGAGGAGGGATTGCTGTAATGCTCTGCAGGAGGGAGGGGGGTTTACTCTAATGCTTTGCAGGAGGGAGGGGGGTTACTGTAATGCTCTGCAGGAGGGAGGGGGGTTACTGTAATTCTCTGCAGGAGACGGGGGATTGCTGTAACGCTCTGCAGGAGGGGGTTGGGGGTTGCTGTAACGTTTTGCAGGAGAGAGGGGGTTGCTGTAACGCTCTGCAGGAGAGAGGGGGGTTTACTGTAATGCTCTGCAGGAGAGGGGGGGTTGCTGTAATGCTCTGCAGGAGGGGTGGGGGTTGCTGTAATGCTCTGCAGGAGGGGGGTGGGGGTTGCTGTAATGCTCTGCAGGAGGGGGTGGGGGTTGCTGTAATGCTCTGTAGGAGGGAAGGGTTACAACTCCCAGCATACACACACACCTATCAGTGACTACAACTCCCAGCATACACACACACACCTAACAGGGACTACAACTCCCAGCATACACACACCTAACAGGGACTACAACTCCCAGCATACACACACACACACACACCGAACAGGGACTACAACTCCCAGCATACACACACCTAACAGGGACTACAACTCCCAGCATACACACACACACCGAACAGGGACTACAACTCCCAGCATACACACACACCTAACAGGGACTACAACTTCCAGCATACACACACACCTAAAAGAACTACAACTCCCAGCATACACACACACACACCTAACAGGGACTACAACTCCCAGCATAGACACACACACCTAACAGGGACTACAACTCCCAGCATACACACACACACACATAACAGGGACCCCCTCCTCCTCCTCACATAGAAATCATCCCCAAGCAGAGATTTATTCCCAGTCCCTGCAGTGTATGAATCCCCAGCACGTGTACAGTAAACACAGACAGAGCTGAGGGGACATGAGGAGCGCTGCTCTGGCTTCTAGACCTGCCCTAGCTGTGCTTCTCTCTCCCCCGGCTCTGGCTTTCCATGGAGATCTGCGTCTTCAGCTCGGGGAGCTAAGGGAGGGGGCGTGTACTTCTCCCCGTGGAGATCTGCATCCTCCGGAGCTCGGGGAGATAAGGGAGGGGGCGTGTACTTCTCCCCGTGGAGATCTGCATCCTCCGGAGCTCTGGGAGGGGGCGTGTACTTCTCCCCGTGGAGATCTGCATCATCCGGAGCTCGGGGAGATAAGGGAGGGGGCGTGTACTTCTCTCCGTGGAGATCTGCATCCTCCGAAGCTCGGGGAGATAAGGGAGAGGGCGTGTACTTCTCCCCGTGGAGATCTGCATCCTCCGGAGCTCGGGGAGATAAGGGAGGGGGCGTGTACTTCTCCCCGTGGAGATCTGCATCCTCCGGAGCTCGGGGAGATAAGGGAGAGGGCGTGTACTTCTCCCCGTGGAGATCTGCCGGCTCTCCTTGTCAGCGGGAGGAGCCTGAAGACGCCACTGGCCGGGCAGAGTCAGGAGAGCGCCCTGCAGGGATGCACGCACAGCTGGGCTGCGCTGAGTATGAGATTTCGATGGGCTGCGCTGAGTATGAGATTTCGGTGGGCTGCGCTGAGTATGAGATTTCGGACTCATACTGCGCGAGTTCACGCTATTAGCGTACGCTACGCTAATTGCGTAATGTCTGCGTAATGTCGTGCATGCGCAGTAGGTCTGGCGTAGACTCGCGCATACGTATGGTGTTTTTCACAGATTGGAAAATACCTGTGATGTAAAAATGTTTCCAATCTGTGAAAAGTGCTATGCGCATGCGCGAGTCTACGCTATTAGCGTAGACCTGTAGCGCTAACGTAAACCTGCACATGCGCAGTAGTATATTTAGTTTATTGGAAAATACTTTAGATCATAGGCTTACGTTGATAGCTTATCTCTTAGCGTAGCCGTGGAAATTAGCGTAGCGTAGTTAGTGGGTAGCGTAGTGTAGCCTTAGGCTTACCATAGATTTATAATAGTGTAGTGTACCTAGCGTAGGTTTTAATTTAGCGTAGTTTAGGATTAATAGGGAAAGGAGGTAGGGTATAGGTTTTGAAGAGAAAGTTGTAATTTAGCTTATATTACATTGAAGGGACCACAACTCTCAGCATGCCCAGACAGCTAAAGGCTTTCCAGGCATGCTGGGAGTTGTAGTTTTACACAGGTATAGAGTAGTTAGCATAGTGTTAGCGCAATTTTTTGCGTAGTTAGTGTAGCGTTAGCGCAATGCTTGAAAAAGGCAGTTTATTGCCGAAACGTTGCACATGGATGGCAAATAAAGTCTCATTCCATCTACTAGCCTGAGTCCTCAGCTATTTGGTGCTGTATCCACTTTGGACTTTTGCATGCCTTTCCGGGTTGGCATTCCCGGATGATTACTTGCACATGCTGATTGGATTGGTGCTGTCTCTCCTCTTTACCTAATGCTGGCTATTAGCGGAGGCCCCCAGCTACTGAAAACAGCTGGGGGCTGCAGAGTATGGAGCGGGCAGGAGTCCGGAGCCCGTTCCATACAGACTGCTGAGCGCCGCATGCTGGCTATTAGCGGTGGTGTGAGGTGGAAACTTGCGCCCCATCAGCTCTCCGAAGCTAGAAGGCAGAGGACGCAGGTGTGCACAGGGAGAAAGAAGGCAGAGCAGGGGAGATCGGACGTACACAGCTTCTCATCTCCCCTCCCCCTGCTCTGCTTCCGAGGACACAAGTTTCCACAGCCGGGGGCTGCAGAGTACGGAGCGGGCAGGAGTCAGGAGCCCCTCCATACAGACTACTGAGCGCCGCAGCGCTTGTCAGGTCCGAAGCCAGGCTAAGGGCCGGAAAAATTCACCTGCCCGGCACCCAGAACTGCATGTCCCGGGCGTCGGGCGATAGGAATTCCACATCCCTGTGATACTGGCATCACGTGGTGTCGTAGGACGTGTGATACGTGCAATTGGCAGTTCAGTGCAGGGTGTGTCACCATACTATGCATACCAAAAAAAGGTGTCGCCAACTGTAGTGCTCTGGGGGGGGGGGGCGGTTGCTGTAGTGCTCTGGGGGGGGGCAGTCGCTGTAGTGCTCTGGGGGGGGTAGTCGCTGTAGTGCTCTCGGGGGGCAGTCACTGTAGTGCTTTGGGGGGGGCGGTCAGTTGCTGTAGTGCTCGGGGGGCGGTCGGTTGCTGTAGTGCTCTGGGGGGGGGGGGTCGGTTGCTGTAGTGCTCTGGGGGGGGGGCAGTTTCTGTAGTGCTCTAGGGGTGGCAGTTTCTGTAGTGCTCTGGGGGGGGCAGTCGCTGTAGTGCTCTGGGGGAGGGGCGGTCGGTTGCTGTAGTGCTCGGGTGGGGCAGTCGGTTGCTGTAGTGCTCTGGAGGGGCGGTCGCTGTAGTGCTCTAGGGGGGGCAGTCGCTGTAGGGCTCTAGGGGGGGCAGTCAATGTAGTGTTCTGGGGGGGGCAGTCGCTGTAGGGCTCTGGTGGGGGGGCAGTCGCTGTAGTGCTCTAGGGGGGGCAGTCGATGTAGTGTTCTGGGGGGGTCAGTTGCTGTAGTGCTCTGGGGGGTCGGTTGCTGTAGTGCTCTGGGCAGGTGGTCGGTTGCTGTAGTGCTCTGGGGGGGTCGTTTGCTGTAGTGCTCTGGGGGGGTCGGTTGCTGTAGTGCTCTGGGGGGGGGGGGGGTCGGTTGCTGTAGTGCTCTGGGGGAGGTCGGTTGTTGTAGTTCTCTGGCGGGCGGTTGCTGTAGTGCTCTGGGGGGGACAGTCGCTGTAGTGCTCTGGGGGGGGGGCAGTCGCTGTAGTGCTCTGGGAGGGCAGTCACTGTAGTGCTCTGGGGGGGCGGTTGCTGTAGTGCTCTGGGAGGGCAGTCGCTGTAGTGCTCTGGGAGGGCAGTCGCTGTAGTGCTCTGGGGGGGGTCGGTTGCTGTAGTGCTCTGGGGGGGTCGGTTGCTGGTGCTCTGGGGGGCGGTTGCTGTAGAGCTCTGGGGGGGGCGGTTGCTGTAGAGCTCTGGGGGGGCGGTTGCTGTAGTGCTCTAGGGGGGGCAGTCGCTGTAGTGCTCGAGGGGGGCGGTCGGTTGCTGTAGTGCTCGGAGGGGGGCGGTCAGTTGCTGTAGTGCTGGGGGGGGGTCGGTTTCTGTAGTGCTCTGGGGGGGTCGGTTTCTGTAGTGCTGGGGGGGGCAGTTTCTGTAGTGCTCTAGGGGGGGCAGTTTCTGTAGTGCTCTGGGGGGGGGGGCAGTCGCTGTAGTGCTCTGGGGGAGGGGTGGTCGGTTGCTGTAGTGCTCTAGGGGGGGCAGTCGCTGTAGGGCTCTGGTGGGGGGGCAGTCGCTGTAGTGCTCTAGGGGGGGCAGTCGATGTAGTGCTCTGGGGGGGTCGGTTGCTGTAGTGCTCTGGGGGGGTCGGTTGCTGTAGTGCTCTGGGCGGGGGGTCAGTTGCTGTAGTGCTCTGGGGGGGTTGTTTGCTGTAGTGCTCTGGGGGGGTCGGTTGCTGTAGTGCTCTGGGGGGGCGGTTGCTGTAGAGCTCTGGGGGGCGGTTGCTGTAGTGCTCTGGGGGGGCAGTCGCTGTAGTGCTCTGGGGGGGGGCAGTCGCTGTAGTGCTCTGGGGGGGTCGGTTGCTG
This sequence comes from Hyla sarda, assembly GCF_029499605.1. NCBI lineage: Eukaryota > Metazoa > Chordata > Amphibia > Anura > Hylidae > Hyla > Hyla sarda. Next base: position 501,652,906 of record NC_079190.1, read on the forward strand.
TAGTGCTCTGGGGGGGTCGGTTGCTGTAGTGCTCTGGGGGGCGGTTGCTGTAGAGCTCTGGGGGGGCGGTTGCTGTAGTGCTCTGGGGGGGGGGCACGCGCTGTAGTGCTCTGGTGGGGGGCAGTCGCTGTAGTGCTCTGGGGGGGCGGTCGGCTGCTGTAGTGCTCGAGGGGGCGGTCGGTTGCTGTAGTGCTCGGAGGGGGGCGGTCGGTTGCTGTAGTGCTCGGGGGGGCGGTCGGTTGCTGTAGTGCTCGGGGGGGGGCAGTTGCTGTAGTGCTCGGGGGAGGGCAGTTGCTGTAGTGCTCGGGGGCGGTTGCTGTAGTGCTCGAGGGGGGGGGGTTTGGCGGCGGTTGCTGTAGTGCTCTGTGGGGGGGGGGGGGCGGTTGCTGTAGTGCTCTGGGGGGGTTGCTGTAATGCTTCTTGCAGACACCAACCAAGAGAGAACCTCCGCAGAGCATTACAGCAACCCCCCCTCCTGCAGAGCATCACATCAAGCCATTCGGCCTCTGGGGATATCAACTGTGCTTCTTGCAGACTCCAGACTGGCTCCATAGGCCCCTGCAGAGTATTACTTAGGCTACATTCACACTATGTGGCTCTCTTACAAACGGACATTAAGGGCTTTTTTTTTTCCCACTTTGATCGCCCTTAAGCCCTTAAGGACCGGGCCCATTTTGGCCTTAAGGACCAGAGCGTTTTTTGCACATCTGACGACCTTTCATTCTGATTCCGAGATTGTTTTTTCGTGACATATTCTACGTTGTGAATTCAGGTAGAAAACAGACATGGCGCACATCTACAATCTTGTATAAGGATCTGATTGCTTCTCAGCATAATATCAAAAACTAACAGGTTGTTAGTATACATTTTTGATAAAAAAGTACAAGCCCACTCGCCACGTCAAGGCCACCTATTCAGAGTGGGTCCCTAACGTCCCTAACGTTCATATTGTGATTTCTATCCTTTCTTTTTTTTTTTTTTGAACATGTGCTGCACTCTTCCCCACCCCCTCAGCCCATACCTATATAGGTGGTAATTAGCCACACTAGGGCCATTTCACTCCTAGCAGCCTCCCAGTCTGACTGGGAGCACAAGGTAAGTGAGCCTTTACACCTTGTTCACACTGGTGTGGTGCGGGGCGGCGTCCGTTGCTGCCGTGGCTCTGTGTCTGCGGGTGGGTGCGGCCCATAGACTGGTTTGAGAGGCATTGGGGCCGCTCTGCCAGTGGGTCGCTCCCCCCCCCGTGGGCATCTGTGTCGCGGCGGTGGTGGTCGCCGCCCGGTGCTATGCCATTTTATGCTAGGGACGTTAGGGACCCACTCTGAATAGGTGGCCTTGACGTGGTGAGTGGGCTTGTACTTTTTGATCAAAAATGTATACTAACAACCTGTTAGTTTTTGATATTATGCTGAGAAGCAATCAGATCATTATACAAGATTGTAGATGTGCGCTATGTCTGTATTCTACTCGAATTCATATTCTACTTTGTGTTAGTGGTAAAATTTTGTCGATACTTGCATCATTTCTTGGTGAAAAATTAAAAATTTTATGAAAAAAATTGAAAATGTTAGCATTTTTCTAACTTTGAAGCTCTCTGCTTGTAAGGAAAATGGACATTCCAAATAAATTATATATTGATTCACATATACAATATGTCTACTTTATGTTTGCATCATAAAGGTGACATGTTTTTACTTTTGGAAGACATCAGAGGGCTTCAAAGTTCAGCAGCAATTTTCAAATTTTTCACAAAATTTTCAAAATTGGAATTTTTCAATGACCAGTCCAGTTTTGAAGTGGATTTGAAGGGCTTTCATATTAGAAATACCCCATAAATGACCCCATTATAAAAACTGCACCTCTCAAAGTATTCCAAATGACATTCAGTAAGTGTGTTAACCCTTTAGGTGTTTCACAGGAATAGCAGCAAAGTGAAGGAGAAAATTCAAAATCTTCATTTTTTACATTCGCATGTTCTTGTAGACCCAGTTTTTGAATTTTTACAAGGGGTAAAAGGAGAAAAATCCTCTAAAAAGTTGTAACCCAATTTCTCTTGAGTAAGGAAATACCTCATATGTGTATGTCAACTGTTCGGCGGGACGCAGTAGAGGGCTCAGAAGGGAAGGAGCGACAATGGGATTTTGGAGATTGAGTTTTTCTGAAATGGTTTTTGGGGGGGCATGTCACATTTAGGAAGCCCGTATGGTGCCAGAACAGCTTTAAAAAAAAAAATCAGCTAAAAAAAAACCATGGCATACTATTTTCGAAACTACACCCCTCAAAGAACGTAACAAGGGGTACAGTGAGCCTTAACACCTCACAGTTTGTTAAAGTTGGATGTGTAAATGAAGAAAACAATTTTTTTTTTTTACTAAAATGCTGTTTTCCCCCCCCGATTTTTACAAGGGGTAATAGGAGTAAATGACCCCCAAAATTTGTAACCCCATTTCTTCTGAGTATGGAAATACCCCATGTGTGGACGTCAAGTGCTCTGCGGGCGCACTACAATGCTCAGAAGAGGAGGAGCGCCATTGAGCTTTTGGAAAGAGAATTTGTTTGGAATGGAAGTCAGGGGCCATATGCGTTTACAAAGCCCCCTGTGGTGCCAGAACAGTGGACCCCCCCCCCACATGTGACCCCATTTTTGAAACTACACCCCTCACAGAATTTAATAAGGGGTGCAATGAGTATTTACACCCCACTGGTGTTTGACAGATCTTTGGAACAGTGGGCTGTGCAAATGAAAAATTATATTTTTAATTTTAACGGACCACTGTTCCAAAAATCTGTCAGACACCTGTGGGGCGTAAATGCTCACTGTACCCCTTAATACATTACGTGAGGGGTGTAGTGTCCAAAATGGGGTCAAATGGGGGGGGGGGTCCATTGTTCTGGTACTATGGGGCTTTGTAAACACACGTGGCCTTCAATTCCGGGCAAATTTTCTCTTCAAAATCCCAATGGCGCTCCTTCTCTTCTGAGCATTGTAGTTCGCCAGCAGAGCACTTTACATCCACATATGGGGTATGTTCTTTCTCAGAAGAAATGGGGTTACAAATTTTTTCCTATTTCCCCTTGTGAAAATGAAAAATTTAGGGTAAAACCAGCATTTTCCCATCCAACTTTAACAAAAATTCTTCAAGCACCTGTGGGGTCACTGGATGCTATGAAGGCATTTGACAGGGTGGAGTGGAGTTTTTTTATGGAAGGTCCTTAAAAAATTTGGTGTAGAGGGGGAGATGGTTTAGGTTACTATATAAAAACCCTAGGGCCAGGGTGGCAGTAAATGGATCTCTTACACATCAACTAACCATTGGGCGGGGCACTAGGCAGGGCTGTCCGCTTTCGCCTATGTTGTTTGTCCTCTTTTTGGAGCCATTGGCGATGAAGTTAAAAAAAGCGGAGGCTCTGAGGGGATTTGGGATTAAAGGAGTCGGAGAGAAATTCCTAATGTACCCTGATGATATTCTTTTGTTTTTAGAAAATGCGTATGTAGGGGTCCCAGAAGCAATTAAGGTTGTTGAGGAATTCGGGAGGGTATCTGGCCTCAAAATCAATTGGGCTAAATCATCCTTAATGCCATTGGTTCTAGGTAATGTCAATGGAGTGATGGGGGTAAAAGTTTTAAAAGATGACGAGAGCATGGATTATTTGGGAATTAAATTGTCATCGTCAAAAGATTTATTTAACCAGCTAAACCTTAAAAGGGTATTCCAGGAAAAAACTTTATATATATATATATATATATATATATATATATATATATATATATAATCAACTGGCTCCAGAAAGTTAAACAGATTTGTAAATTACTTCTGTTAAAAAATCTTAATCCTTTCAGTACTTATAAGCTTCTGAAGTTAAGGTTGTTCTTTTCTGTCTAAATCCTCTCTGATGACACCTGTTTTGGGAAGCGCCCAGTTTAGAAGAGGTTTACTATGGGGATTTGCTTCTAAACTGGGCGTTTCCCGAGACAGGTGTCATCAGGGAGCACTTAGACAGAAAAGAACAACCTTAACTTCAGAAGCTCATAAGTACTGAAAGGATTAAGATTTTTTAATAGAAATAATTTACAAATCTGTTTAACTTTCTGGAGCCAGTTGATATATATAAAAAAGTTTTTTCCTGGAATACCCTTTTAATACATTATTGAGTAAGCTTAGGAAAAAAGTAGACGCTTAGGTGAAACTGCCTCTTTCTATTGCAGACAGGATCGGGCTAATTAAAATGGTAGTGCTCCCCCAAGTATTATATGTAATGGGTGCAGCCCCTGCTGGATCCCTGGGAAGTGGTTCTGGGGTTTGGAAGCCCTTATGGGCAGACTCATCTAGGGGAGAGGTAGGGTACACATGAAATATAACAGGTGGGTTCACTTGGAAGGGGAAGGAGGAGGGGGTTACCAGAGTTTAGGTCGTATTTTTTTCGCAAAGAACCTCCAAAATATTAGACGGGGGTGGAGTGAAGCACTATGGGGGGATTTATTTGAGTACTATAGAGGGCATTATTATTTGTTGAAGCGGGTCTTCCAGTGAGGAAGGATTTGGAGCACATTTCATTACTAGGATTATTTAGGAAAACCTGGCAAGAAGTTAAAAAAATATGTAATATAGAAGGAAGTATAAGTAACACGATACTATGGGATAATATTCACTTTGAACTATTTAAAGGGTTAGGGAGTGATTTTTAGAAAGGTAAAGGGGTTAAATATGTAGCACAGTTTTTCCAAAATGGAGAGATAAAGGGTTTTGAAACACTAAAGAGTGTGTATGGATTGAGAAATGAACCTAAACTTTGGTATATTCAATTAAAGGGTAGCTCCCACCATCCTATTTTTTTTTTCTGTCCCTGCCTATTGCCAATCTATCCCTAACCCCCTCACTGCTTTTCATTTTTACCATATTAAAAATGCCTTTTGTCTGCCTGGCAGTGTGCTCCCTACCAGGCAGACTTCCCCAGCAGGCACCACGTCACTGATGCCTGCTGGGGGGGGGGGGGGACTTCCGCCCTTAGTTCATCTACACAGGGTGCCTCCAGCTGTTTCATCACTACAACTCCCAGCTTGCCCTGACATCTATTGGCTGTCAGGGCATGCTGGGAGTTGTAGAATTGAAACAGCCGGAGGCACCCTGTGTAGATAAACTATTAGTTACATGCAGCGCTAGCCCATCCCCTCCGTCTCCCTCCCCCCCCCCACGCCATACCCCGTTCCCTCCATCACAACACCCCCCCCCCCCCAATTACACTTACTGCAGAGTCCGGCAGCGGGCGTGCAGGGACAGCGGCGGCGACGAGGCGGAGGCGGCGGCGATGTGCGGGAGGAGTGGCCTCCCAGCCAGTGGCCGGGGAGCCAATGCGCTCGCTCCCTGCCTGTCTGATTGACGGGCAGGGAGCAAGTGCAGGCTGAATGAAAAAGGACCGATTCCCGGCCGCATCGGTCCTTTTTCAGGCGTGACGTCACGCCAGGCTGCAGCCGGCCACTAGGAGGGAGACCCCCTAGTGGCCGGTTTTCAAATGTAAATTAGACAATTTTTTTACATAAGTACTACAACATATCAAAAAATAAAGTTGGTGACAGTGCCCATTTAAGTGAAGCTTATAGATGCACTGAAAGGAAGGAAAAATTTAAACTATGTACACAAATGGTGGTAGAATATATGGATTTGGAAGGAGGTGGGAAGTTAATAAATATATACATATATATATATATATATATATATATATATATATATATATGTTACTTCTCAGAACTGTCCCCGTTAATTTTCAGGAAAACAAAAAAAAGGAGATGGGAAGAAGCATTTGGCCTGATTTCTGGGGAGACATGGGAAGGTATATTGATGAATGCTAAAAAATGTTCTATTAATAAAAGGTATCAAATTATGCAATTAAGAATAATCTACCAACTGTATTATTCAACAATACCGTTAAAAAAAGGTTAGTTCGAAAAATTCGGAGGAGGAATAGAGAGCGGGTAGGTCTAGGAAAAGATTAAATACTTTCAGATCAATTTTGGCAGAGTGGGAATTGTGGGATTGTACTGTTTGTGGTTTATGTATGTGTATTTATATATGAAATTTGATATGATAAAACTTGTTGGAGAAAAAAAAACCTGTGGGGTGTAAATGCTCACTATACCCCTTGTTACATTCCTTGGGGGTGTAGTTTCCAAAATGGGATCACATGTGGGTATTTATTTTTTTGCGTTTATGTCAGAACCGCTGTAAAATTGGCCACCCCTGTGCAAATCACCAATTTAGGCCTCAAATGTACATGGTGCGCTCTCACTCCTGAGCCTTGTTGTGCGCCCGCAGAGCATTTTACGCCCACATATGGGGTATTACTGTACTCAGGAGAAATTGCGTTACAAATTTTGGGGGTCTTTTTTTCCTCCTTTTACCGCTTGTGAAAATAAAAAGTATGGGGCAACACCAGCATGTTAGTGTAAATTTTTTTTATTTTTTTACACTAACAGGCTGGTGTAACCCCCAACTTTTCCTTTTCATAAGGTGTAAAAGGAGAAAAAGCCCCCGCATAAATTAGGGATTGCATAGGGGTGGAAATAGGGATATTCTACGCCAGTGATTCCCAAACAGGGTGCCTCCAGCTGTTGCTAAACTCCCAGCATGCCTTGACAGTCTTTCATTTTTATTGGGGGGACAGTGTAAGGGGGTGTATATGTTGTGTTTTACCCTTTATTATGTGTTAGTGTAGTGTAGTGTTTTTAGGGTACATTCATACTGGCAGGTTACGGTTAGAAAAATTTGCTGCAGCTCAAACTTGAAGCTTGAAACTCACTGTAAACCCGCCCATGTGAATGTACCATGTTCTGCCCGGCCTATTGTGGGTGGGCAGAACGGGGAAACCGAAAGTTAGCCCCCGATCTGCTATTGGTCGTCGCTTCTAGAAAACCAATAGCAGGGATGGGGGGGGGGGGGCTGTCACCCCTGCCACCTCACTCCTATCCCTTCAGGGGGATCGTGGGTGTCTTGGACAACCCCGATCCCCCTTATTTTCCGGGTCACCATAGACCCGTATGTCCTGGGATCGGCGCAAATTGCCGGTGTATTGACCCCCTGGGCATTTGCGCGGGGTGCCTGCTGATCGATATCAGCAGTCACCCCGGTCCCCGCACCGAAATTCCCATGGACGTACGCGTACGTCCTTGGTCCTTAAGTGGTTAATGGCCATTATTGTAACGGCGCCTAACAGGAGTCGAGGATCCCATTCACTTGAATAGGATTCCTCTAACATCCGTTATATCTTCCATTATTCCACCGGAAGATAGCGGGCGATAGAGATGTCACATGCATCCCGCTATCTTCCTAATGGACGTCACCTACCGGCGTCATACACCCACCATGAGAAAACCTCACCTGCTACTAAAGTGCTTCTGCCCCTGGCCAGCAAACCACTTTAAAGGGGGAATTTATCATTGTGGTAGAAGCTTTTTCTTTCCTATATGTAGTGCAAATTTTTGCGCAGTGAGTTATTTTGTGTCTTTTTTTGTGCGTCTTTTTTGATAGAGCAAAATGCAAGTACTCGATTGTTTTTTTTTTCTTTGTGTATTGTGCAATGCATTTTGCAGTGGATACTAATTTATCATGCGGCCTTTTTGTTTAGACGCATTTATTTTATTTTTTTCCCTTTTTTTTTTTTTACCGCAAAAAGGACAAGTAGGAAAGTGTTCTACCAAGACAGCCGGGGGATGCAGGAGCCTTCCCTCAACACTGCTAAGCTACAACTACTCCCATCATGGGACAAACTGTCCCATGATGGGAGTAGTTGTAACACCACAGCGCTGAGGGATGGCACTTGCCCATCCCACTGGCTGCAGGACTCTTCGGACAGTGAGGACTACTACTCCCATCATGGACAGACACTGTCCCATGATAGGAGTAGTAGTCCAACGGCAGAGGGACAGATCGAAAAGGGGTCTCACTCCTGAGACCCCTGTGACCTTCACTGCTCCGCCCCCTAGTGATGTCATTAGGGGCGGAGCTACACAGTCCAGGCCACACTCTGTTCACATTATGCGTTTTGCATAATGGGAACAGAGCCTTTCTGGCAGTGTGTTCCCAAACAGGGAGACTCCAGCTCTTGCTTCACTACAGCCCCCCATGATGGCAGTTGTAGTTAAGCAACAATTGGAGGCTCCCTGTTTAGGAACACGCTGCATTATGTGCGCTCTCCCCAGGGGAGAGTGCCAAAAATGTACTAACCTATATTTCCTGTTTTTCTTTTCATTTCAGATACGTGAATGCGGAGGACTGCGACGATAACCAGCGTTTTTTAAAATTATTTTTTATTTCAATAAAATTGTTAACGAGGGCTGTGGGGAAGTGTTTTTTTTATTTTTTATAAAAAATGTCTTTCAATGTGTCGTGTTTTTTATAACTGAATTTTCAGGCTTAGTAGTGGAAGCTGTATTGTAGACGGAATCCATTACTAAGCCGGGGCTTAGCGTTAGCCCCAAAATCAGTTAGCACTAACCTCCAATTATTACCCTGGTACCCACTGCCACAGGGGTGCTGGGAAGAACCGGTATCAACAGGCCCGTACCATCAAAAAATAGCGCTCCTGGGCCTAAGCGGTAACAGATTGGTGTTATTTAGGCTGGGGAGGGCCAGTAACAATGGTCCTTGCCCACCCTGGTAACGTCAGGCTGTTGCTGCTTGGTTGGTATCTGGCTGATACTGAAAATATGGGGAACACTATGCGTCTTTCTTTAAATAAATTTAAAAAAAGTGTGTGGTTCCCCCTATTTTCAGCCAGATACCAACCAAGCAGCAACAGCCTGACATTACCAGGGTGGGCAAGGACCATTGTTACTGGCCCTCCCCAGCCTAAATAACGCCAACCTGTTACCGCCTAGGCCCTGGAGCGTCATTTTGACCTTCCGATCCTGTTGGTACCGGTTCTTCCCAGCACCCCTGTGGCGGTGGGTACTAGAGTAATTGGGGGTTAGCTCTAAGCCCCGGCTTAGTAATGGATTCTGTCTACCTGACGGCTTCCACTACTAAGCCTAAAAATTCAATGATAAAAAATACAGCAAATTGAAAAAAAAAAATCCCACAGCCCTCGTTAACCCTTTTATTGACATAAAAAAAAGGTCATCGTCGCAATCCACCGAATCTGACGTAGTCCATCTCATTCACGTATCTGAAATGAGAAAGAAAAAAAGGTTAGTACTTTTTGGCGCTCTCCCCTGGGGGGTTCCTAAACAGGGAGCCTCCAATTGTTGACATGTGCCTACTGTATCCTGTATATACAGGCATCTATAGACAGCTGTATATACAGGATAGCACACAAAGACTTAACCCAGAACTGCTCAGCAGCGTGGGTTAAAGGGGTATTCCAGGCAAAAACTTTTTTTATATATATCAACTGGCTCCGGAAAGTTAAACAGATTTGTAAATTACTTCTATTAAAAAATCTTAATCCCTTCAATAGTTATTAGCTTCTGAAGTTTTCTGTCTAACTGCTCAATGATGATGTCACGTCCCGGGAGCTGTGCATGATGGGAGAATATCCCCATAGGAACTGCACAGCTCCCGGGACGTGAGTAATCAGAAAGCAGTTAGACAGAAAAAAACAACTCAACTTCAGAAGCTAATAACTATTGCAAGGATAAAGATTTTTTAATCGAAGTAATTTACAAATCTGTTTAACTTTCCAGAGCCAATTGATATATAAAAAAAGTTTTGGCCTGGAATACCCCTTTAACTCTTCTTTTCTTGCTTGGCTCCTGTATAGTATACATGGGTAAACTATGCACCCCTGTATACTATACACCCAGCGGAGGTAAGTAGTGATGCTCTGCACCATGTATATCCTATGCATCACTCATTACGTTCTTACACTTTGTGGGCCGGGTGCTCTGCCTCTGACCCACAGAGTGGTACCTTAAGGCATTGACAAAATTGCCACAGGGTACAAAAATGACCAACCGGTAGCAGTGGCTGTCTGGGCATGCTGGGAGTTGTAGTTTTGCAACAGCTGAAAGTACACTGGTGAAGAAACATTGCGGTAGTCTGTTACCTAACTCAGTGTTTCCCAACCAGTGTGCCTCCAGCTGTTGCACAACTACAACTCCCAGCATCCATGGTCTGTTCGTTTATGCTGGGAGTTGTAGTTTTGCAACAGCTTAAGGTTTGCCCCCCCCCCCCCCCCCCCCATGTGATTATACAGGGTCAATGACACGGTCAGGTTTACAGTGAGTCTCCAGCTTCAAGTTTGAGCTGAGGCAAATTTTCCACCAAAGCTCAAACTTCAAGCAGGAAACTCGCTGTGAACCTGACCGTGTGACTGTACCCTAAAAACACTTCACTACACCAACACCCCCCTCCGACCCCCACCATACAAATTAAAAATTTCTTGTACAGCACTGTTTCCAAAACATAGTACCATAGTTCATAAGGTTGAAAACCAGAGTCCATCAAGTTCAACCTATATCCCTAATGAGTCCCTACTGAGTTGATCCAGAGGAGGCAAAAAACCCTCATACTAGAGGTAAAAATTCCTTCCCGACTCCAAATATGGCATCAGAATAAATCCCTGGATTAACGTTCTGTCCCTATAAATCTAATTATACATAACCAGCAATGATGTTGTTCTCCAAAAATGTATCCAGACCCATTTTAAATTCTTGTACAGAGTTCACCATGACCACCTCCTCAGTCAGAGTGTCTCACAGTCTCACTGCTCTTACAGTAAAGAACCCCGTCTGTGGTGGTGTAGAAACCTTCTTTCCTCTAGACGTAGAGGATGCCCCCTTGTTATAGATACAGTTCTGGGTATGAATAGATTAGTGTTGAGCGGCATAGGCCATATTCGAATTCGCGAATATTCGCAAATATATGGACGAATATTCGTCATATATTCGCGAATATTCGCGTTTTATTTTCGCATATGCAAATAGTCGCGTGTGCGAAATTTAACATATGCGAAAATTTGCGTATATGAAAACCTGTGCAAGCAAAAATTCGCATATGAGAAAATGAGCATATGCACATTTTCGCATATGCGAAAATTCGCGCACCAGTCTCACACAGTAGTATTAGAGCCTTCTTTACACCACACAAGCTGGAAGCAGAGAGGGATGATCACTGTGATGTGTACTGTGAAAAAAAAACGAATATTCGTAATTACGAATATATAGTGCTATATTCACGAATATTCGCGAATTCGCGAATATGCGATATTCGCGAATAAAATTCGTATTGCGAATATTCGCGAGCAACACTAAAATAGATCATGGAGAGATCTCTGTACTGTCCCCTGATATATTTATACATAGTTATTAGGTCAAGAAAACCTATAGAAATGCACCAAACTGACACAGTATTATGAATAAATATAAATCTTTATTATAATCAGATAAGATAAAACATGATAAAAAATCAGCAGCAGTTAGAAAGAAAAAGACTCCGAACACAGATATCAGATAATGTCCAATAGGCACATGGAATGGCACATAAGTATAGGTATACAATACTCAATGAAAAGTGGACTTAAAGGCAAGCCACAGTACATACATTTATATATATATAAGGATACACCTAAAAATGCCTCAGTAAACCCAGTACACTAATGTAAACAGAAAGGACATATATAAAAGCATAGCTAGTAAAGTGTCATTTGCCCGGCGCTATCGGCAGTATAAATGCAGGGAGACAAGGATGTTAACCATATGTATCTGAGGGGAAAGAAACCACCTCAGTAAAAGTTGGAGCATCGGTTGTCCCTGTAAAAAAGTAAACATATAAGACTGTCCATGCACCACTTTGTGTTCTCTCTTCTCCTTTCTGATTTGTATCTTTTCTTTTCTCTTCTTTTTCTTCCTTTTTTCTTCTCTGCTCCCTGCCTTATCTATATCTTTATCTTGGTTTTTCTTTCTTTTCTATCATCTTTTCCTTTTTTTTCTTCTTTTTTCTTTTTTCTTGCTTCTTTTTTCTCTTTTTTCCTTTCTCCTTTTCTTTTCTTTTTCATTTCAGGTACCTGGCATGTCTGTGTATTTTGAGTTCAGCGCTGGACTATATGCACCGATTCAATACCACATTATGATTATTTATTATTATTAATATTTTTGTAATACACTCCACTATTCACCTATTCATTTTACACATATATATGAATAAGTACACCCAACATGGATACACTTACATGCACTTATTTGCATATGCACATATGCACTTTATCTACTATATATTTATGTCATTTTTTTTTTTAATAAATTTATTTCATATCATGTGATATTACTATTACATCTTACTCTGTGTTTTTTATTACGTTTCACGTCTTCACGAGCATGATCACTTTATTTTATTTTGGGCACGCGCACTTTGCACATTTTTGTCACCACTACATGTGGTTTGTGTTGTCTATGTTCTTAATATAGCGCTCCCCATATTACTACTACTAGGTTATATGCGCCCGTTGAATACGGGCTTACCTTCTCCACGCACGCGCAGCTTATCTATCTGTCTGCGCATGCGTTGGATTTTCCCTTACCAGCTTTAGCTTCTTGTGTTCACTGCGCGTGCGCCCGCTACCATCGTGGTGACGTCAACATGCACGCACTCCGGTGGTGCCGTGCGCATGCGCGGTTGAAAACAAGATGGCGCAGACCATTACATGCCACGCTTACAGCGCGCACAGCTGTACCAGGTATTTAATTCATATAGAACTTGTTTGATTGGTCGATATTATGTATATAAACTTCCGTTTACCCTCCATATGACACTCCCTGAGGAAGCGAGTGAGCGAAACGACGTAGGGGTAGGCTCCTGACCTTTGTAAGTATAGCTGGGTGTCAGATGGCTAGGTGCATGGACAGTCTTATATGTTTACTTTTTTACAGGGACAACCGATGCTCCAACTTTTACTGAGGTGGTTTCTTTCCCCTCAGATATGTATGGTTAACATCCTTGTCTCCCTGCATTTATACTGCCGATGGCGCTGGGCAAATGACACTTAACTAGCTATGCTTTTATATATGTCCTTTCTGTTTACATTAGTGTACTGGGTTTAGGTGTATCCTTATATATATATATATATATATATATATATATATGTACTGTGGCTTGCTTTTAAGTCCACTTTTCATTGAGTATTGTATACCTATACTTATGTGCCATTCCATGTGCCTATTGGACATTATCTGATATCTGTGTTCGGAGTCTTTTTCTTTCTAACTGACATAAACGAAATTAAAAAAACACCCATGTGATCCCAAAAATTACACCCCTCACGGAACACAACAAGGGATATAGAGAGCCTTAACACACCACAGGTGTTTGACAAATTTTCGTTAAAGTTGGACATGAAAAATTTGATTTATTTCAGTATAATGCTGGTGTTATAGGGGTAATAGGAAAAAGCCCCCCAAAATTTGTAGCAATATTTCTTCTGAGTATGGCAATAGCCCATTTGTGGATGTAAGGTGCTCTGCGGGCGCACTACAGGGCTCAGAAAAGAAGGAGCGACATTGGGCATTTGGAGAGAGAATTTGGCTGGAATTGAAGGCCATGTGTGTTTACAAAGCCTCCATAGTGCCAGAACAATTAACCCCCCCCCCCCTCCCAACATGTGACCCCATTTTGGAAACTACACCCCTCACGGAATGTTACAAGGGGTACAGTGAGCATTTACACCCCACCGGTGTCTGACAGGTTTTTGGAACAGTGGTCCGTGAAAATGAAAAATGTCCTCTTGGGGTTTACAGGTGCTGAACTACAACACCAGAGATGAAAAGTTATCATCTAGGGAAGAGCGAATCGACTTCGGATGCTTCATCAGCAGTGGATTCTTATAAAACTTTATGTAATACTGTAAGGAGCGGGAGCATAAGCTATTTCCTAATCATCAGAGGGACCAGGTCCTCTATTTCCTAGTCATCAGAGGGACCAGGTCCTTTATTTCCTAGTCATTAGATGGACCAGGTCCTTTATTTCCTCGTCATCAGATGGACCAGGTCCTTTATTTCCTAGTCATCAGATGGACCAGGTCCTTTATTTCCTAGTCATTAGATGGACCAGGTCCTTTATTTCCTAATCATCAGATGGATCAGGTCCTTTATTTCCTAGTCATCAGATGGATCAGGCCCTTTATTTCCTAATCATCAGATGGACCAGGTCCTTTATTTCCTAGTCATCAGATGGACCAGGTCCTTTATTTCCTAGTCCTAGTGCAAATCACATTAGGTGTGACAGTAGTGAAATTTTTTTAAAAATACCTTTTTTGGCTGTTAAATAAAATCAGTCGTCACTGTTAGTTCACGTCACACTTGCCATTTTTCTTGCCTGCAGGGCAAATTGTGTCACCCTAGTGCAAATCACATTAGGTGTGACAGTTGTGCAAATAAAAAAAAAAACCTTTTTTGGCTGTTAAATAAAATCAGTCGTCACTGTTAGTTCATGTCACAGTTGCCATTTTCCTGCCCGCAGGGCAAATTGTGTCATTCTAGTGCAAATCACATTAGGTGTGACAGTTGTGCAGATTAAAAAAAATACCTTTTTTGGCTGTTAAATAAAATCAGTCGTCACTGTCATTTCACATCACAGTTGCCATTTTTTTTGCCTGCAGGGCAAATTGTGTCACCCTAGTGAAAATCACATTAGGTGTGACAGTTGTGCAAATAAAAAAAAAAACTTTTTTGGCTGTTAAATAAAATCAGTCGTCACTGTTAGTTCATGTCACAGTTGTAATTTTTCTTGCCTGCAGGGCAAATTGTGTCACCCTAGTGCAAATCACATTAGGTGTGACACTTGTGCAAATTTTACCAAAAAAATTACAGGCAGAGGAAGGCCACCCCGCAGGGGCTGTCGTGGTGCTGGGATTCCCCTTGGCCCTAGAATGGTCAGTGTTCAGAGGCTACGTACCCTGAACCCCTAAAGTTCTGAGGACTTAGTTGACTGGCTATCACAAGACACCCAATCTACTACTAAAGCTTCCACTCGGAACCTTGACGCACCGTCCTTCTCCTCCTCTAGCTTAGCTTCGGGCACCTCTCATGCTACCACTTGCCCGCATGCCGCCACCACCAACACTAGCACCACAGCAGCTTTACCTGATCCGTCAGAGGAGTTATTTACACATCAGTTTGAAGAGATGAGTGATGCGCAACCATTATTGCCAGAGGATGTAGTTAACAGGGATATGTCTCAGTCAGGCAGCATTACACACATGGACGTACGGTGTGATGATGATGTTGTACCCGCTGCTGCTTCCTTTCTTGAGGTGTCAGATAGCGGTGAAGGTGTTGATGATGACGATGTGTCCGTGGATGCCATGTGGGTGCCCGCTAGAAGAGAAGAAGAGGGTGAAAGTTCAGATGGGGAGACAGAGAGGAGGAGGAGACGAGTTGGAAGCAGGGGGAGTTCATCACAAGGAGCTAGTGGCACAGTCAGACAACATGCATCGGCACCTGGGGTCAGCCAGACGGGACGCCAATCAACGCATGCTCTGCCACCACCAGAATGCCATCATCGCAGAGCTCAGCAGTGTGGCATTTTTTTTGTGTGTCTGCCTCTGACAACAGCGAGGCCATTTGCAACCTGTGCCAGAAGAAACTGAGTCGTGGGAAGTCCAACACCACCTAGGTACAACTGCTTTGCGAAGGCACATGATGTCACATCACAAACGCCTATGGGATCAACATGTCAGTACAAGCAGCACACAAAGTCAAAGCCGCCGTCCTCCTCCTGGTCCAGTATCTTCAGCCAGGTAAAACCACTGCTGCCCTCCTTGCCCCCTCTCAACCATCCGCCTCTCCGTCTCTCGCCTTGAGCAGTTCCTGCTCATCTGCCCACAGTCAGGTGTCTGTCAAGGAGATGTTTGAGCGCAAGAAGACAATTTCTCACAGTCACCCCCTAGCCCGGCGTCTGACAGCTGGCTTGTCGGAACTGCTAGTCCGCCAGCTTTTACCATACAAGCTGGTGGAGTCTGAGGCCTTTAAAAAAAATTTGTAGCCATTGGGACACCGCAGTGGAAGGTACCCGGCCGAAATTTTTTTGCACAAAAGGCAATCCCAACCTTTACTCCATTGTGCAAAAGGAAATCATGGCATGTCTGGCACGGTCCATCTGACCAGGGGGGCAAGGGTCCATCTGACCACTGATACCTGGTCTGCAAAGAATGGTCAGGGCAGGTATATCACCTACACTGCACATTGGGTAAACCTGGTGACAGCTGCCAAGCATGGAATGTGTGGCTCTGCAGAGGAGTTGGTGACACTGCCACGACTTGCAGGCAGGCCTGCTGCCATCTCCTCTACTCCTCCTACTCCATCCTCTTCCATAACCTCCTCGGCCGAGTCCTCTTCCACTGCTGCGTCTTGCTTCATATCACCGGCACCCCCCCCCCCCAGCTCCACAGGTGCTATTCCACATCCTGGACACGGCAGTGTCACGCCATCTTGGGGTTGACTTGCCTCAAAGCGGAGAGTCACACCGCACCACCGTCCTGCATTATAGAGTCTTCTGGACTTTATGATAATTTAAACTTGAATTTTCAAGAGTACTAACCATTACACAAAGGAACGCTTGTTGCGTGTGATTTTTTAACTTAAATTTTCAAAAGTTAAATACAGAGAGGGAAGAACTCTGTTTCTTTATTTGATGAAAATTTTTAATTAGAAAATAATTTCTTTGTCTGTTTCTCCATCCTGCATTATAGAGTCTTCTGGACTCTTGGATATGCGCTTGTTCTTATATTTCAGCCATGTGTACATGCCTAATTTTTCTGGCCTCTGGTGCTGCACTTTTTCTGGCCGCTGCTTTCATCTTGATTTGATGAAGAATTTTATTTTGAAAAGGAATTGTCTGTGATTTTCACCGTCCTGCATCATAGAGTCTTCTGGACTTTCTGATAATTTAAACTTGAATTTTCCAGAGTAGTAACCATTACACCAAGGAACGCTTGTTGCGTGTGATTTTTTTTAACTTAAATTTTCAAAAATAAAATACAGAGAGGGATGAACTCTCTTTCTTTATTTGATGAAAATTTTTATTTAGAAAATAATTTCTTTGTCTGTTTCTCCGTCCTGCATTATAGAGTCTTCTGGACTCGTGGATATGCGCTTGTTCTTATTTTTCAGCCATGTGTACATGCCTAATTTTTCTGGCCTCTGGTGCTGCACTTTTTATGCTGCCGTAACTTTTCTGGGCGCTGCTACAGCTGCGGCTGCAACAATACCAAATTTTTGAGCCATGTGTTCATGCCTAATTTTTCTGGTACTCTCTGCTGACATCTCTGTCCATTTTAGCAACCGTGCATATTAGATGTATGGTAAGGGTAGCATGGTGGCTCAGAGGTTAGCACACTGACTTGCAGCGCTGGGGCCTTGGGTTCAAATCCCACTATGTGCTGCCTAATATGGGGGAATCTATGTGCTGCCTAAAGGGGGGATCTAAATATGTGCTGCCTAAAGGGGGGTTCTAACTATGTGCTGCCTAACATGGGGGAATCTATGTGCTGCCTAAAGGGAGGCTCTAACTATGTGCTGCCTAATATGGGGGAATCTATGTGCTGTCTAAAGGGGGGAATCTAACTATGCGATGACTAAAGGGGAGCTCCATGTGCTGCCTAAAGGGGGCTAAAGCACGTTATTCCAAACCATTTAGGAATAATAGGTGATTTATGCCCTTTATGGATTAAAATCAGACTCTGCATCAACTATGTCATTTTCCATGGGAGTTTTGCCATGGATCCCACTCCGGGACGCCACAGTCCAGGTGATAGTCCCCTTGAAACAACTTTTAACTCACTATTGTGGCCAGAAAGAGTCCCTGTGGGTTTTAAAATTCGCCGACCCATTGAAGTCAATGGCGGAAGCTCGCGTTCGCGGTCCGCGAACCGAAAATTTTATGTTCGACATAACTTCTGTCAAGGTGCTCCATACCGTCAAAGTCCAAACAATAGTATACACCCGCTGGTGTTTTACAAAAATACAGAGTTTTTTCTGCGTATAGTAATGCATATTACTGCCCTCATCAGTGCATACCGCATACGTACATCCAAATATTGTACCATTTAGTACCTGTTAAGCTGTCAAGGTGCTCCATACCGTCAAAGTCCAAACAATAGTATTCACCGGCTTGTGTGTTACAAAAATATAGAGTTTTTTCTGTGAATAGTGATGCATATTACTGCCCTCATCAGTGCATACCGCATAGGAACATCCAAGTATTGTACCATTTAGTACCTGTTAATCTGTCAAGGTGCTCCATACCGTCAAAGTCCAAACAATAGTATTCACTGGCTGGTGTTTTACAAAAATACAGAGTTAGTTGCGCATCTTACTGCCCTCATCAGTGCATACCGCATACGTACATCCAAGTGGTGTACCATCTTGTACCTTTTAATCTGTAAAGGGCCTACATACTGTGAAAGGACAGCCGTAAGTAATCACCTGCTGCTGTTCTAGACAAATACTGTTTAAAGAGTAGTGTAGCATATTGTAATACCTTCATAAATGCACTAGTTTGTATGTCAGGCAGAGAAGTGCCAGGATGTGCACAGAGGAGTGGCAGAGGCCTAAATACTTCAGGCAGAATTGGCAGCAGACTTGGGGCGAGTGGCAGCAGGAGTCGCAGCGAGAGGCCTGCGCTCCCGTTATCAGCCAGCGGTCATGTCTCCACCAGCAACCCATTTGCTGTCATCGATTTGTCAACACGCTCATCCACATCATCACAAGTGACATCTGACACCCCCAGTCAACAGTCGGTGGGTTCCTCAGACACATTCTCAGTTGGCATGGCCCGGGAGCAGTCCTTGTCCTCCCATTGCCTTTGTCCTTTGATGTTCCCTCTACTAAAGAAGTATCTTATGCTGTGGGTTCAGCTCTACTATTTACTGAGGACGATCCAATAGAGGACAGTCAACAGCTACTGCCCAGCCAAGAAGGGGAGTAGACATGCGCCGCTTGCTCCGCTAGGCGGCCAAGTAGTGATGCGGAGAGTGACGTGGGAGGCGGTGTTGCAAGTGTTCAGGGTCCTTAAGCAGACACTGTTGGGGAACCTGAGAAGGACATCAGTGACATGCACACACCTGTTGATGATGATTAAGCCGATCGCAATTGGGAGCCAGGTGCAGAAGGGGCTTCATCATCATCAGGAGAAGAGAGTTGCAGGTTGCCCTTGAGGCAGCAAGGCGTAGCACGGTTGGCAGTTAGCATGGTGGTAGGAGTGGAAATTCAGGAGCCAAACGTGCCCGGGGGAGACTACCTTCGCGGCAGCCTACCTTTCCGGGAGGTAGTGGAACAGGGGTTCCTGGGGACGGCGCCAGTAGCAGTCAATTAGTGCGGACTGCGGGTGGGAAAATCAGCTATTCGGCGGTGTGTGGAAGTTTTTCATAAGGCATCCGGAGGAGGTTCACGTAGCCACATGCAAGATCTGACGGCAGAAGGTGAAGCTTGGCCAGGGTCCCAATGTCGGCACCACGGCCCTGCGTCAACACATGCTTCGCCACCATAAAGCAGCCTGGGAGAACCGTGGCTCCGATGTAGTGGTCCAGCCTTCTGCATCACCCAGTGGCCATCCACTCCCTCCTTCATCCAGCTTAGGCTCCACCACCTCAGCCGATGGGAGCTGTGTGTCAAACCCTCCTTCTGTCGCTCCTGCTTCTCCTGCTTTTAGTCAGCCATTCCCCCAACAATCCATCGGCGAAGCCATGTCCAAGAGACAACAGTATGCGCCCACTCATCCAACGGCAAAGAAGCTGAATGTGCTCCTGTCCAAGTTGCTGGTGTTACAGTCCCTCCCTTTTCAAGTGGTGGACTCTGCACCTTTCAGAGAATATATGGCTTGTGCCGAGCCGAGGTGGAGAGTCCCAAGCCGTCATTTCTTTGCGAAGAAGGCAGTACCAGCCCTGCATAAGTTTGTACAAGGGAAGGTGGGCCAGTCCTTGAGCCTGTCGGTGTGTTCAAAAGTGCACGGCAGCGCTGACGTGTGGAGCTGTAACTATGGACAGGGACAACGCTTGTCTTTTACGGCCCACTGGGTAAATGTGGTTCCTGCACAGCCACAACAGCAACTTGGACAGGTCACACCGCTTCCTCCTCCACGCTCACGCTCCCAGGCAGTTGGTCCTGTTACAGTGTGTGACGCCGCCTCCTCATCCTCCACTGTGTCCTCGGCCTCCACTGCACGTCCAAATCTCGGTGGCCCTTCATCGTACCATGTGTGTAGGGCACAGCGGTGTCAAGCTGTTCTTCACATGGTTTGCCTTGGCGAACAGAGTCACACAGGGGAGGAACTGCTAAAGTTCATTCGTAAAGAAATCCGAGTATGGCTTACTCCACGAAATCTGGAAATGGGAACCATGGTGACTGACAATGGGAAGAACATCGTGTCCGCGCTGCGACAGAGGTGTGAAACTTGCGCCCTGCATGGCACACGTGTTGAATCTGGTTGTCAAGCACTTCCTCAAGTCTTCACCCATTTGCAAAACATCCTGAAAATGGCAAGGAAACTGTGCATGCACTTCAGCCACTTATACACCGCCAAGCACACCTTCCTTGATCTGCAGCATCAGAACGGTAGCCCACAACATAGTCTCAATTGTGACGTTGCCACACGTTGGAATTCCACCCTCCATATGTTGGACAGACTATACGAACAAAGAAAAGCCATCACCAATTTCTTGATGATCCAAGCAGATAGGAGTACCCCCCTGTGTAACTTCAATGTGAACCAGTGGCATCTCATACGTGACACCTGCCGTTTGCTGAGGCCCTTTGAGGAAGCCACATTATTTGTAAGTTGCTTGGATTACGCCATGAACGACGTAATTCCACTCCTACATTTCCTACAACAAATGATTGAAACCATGGCTGGTCATGGCAATGGAGACGTTGCGCATACATCTCAAGGCTACATGAGCCCTGTGGCTGAACTGGAGGAGGAGGATGATGAGGGGCAGAGCGGAGCACAGTTTAGTTTGGATGAGATGGCCGGTGTTTCTAGTCATCGGACAGGAGAGGAGGAGCAGGAGCAGCCAGAGAAGCTGGAGGGTTATGAGGAAGGCGAGACAGAGGACCCAGACACACCATGGCAGTATGCAGTGGAGATGGAGGCAGGTAGTCCCTCCGAGTCACTGGCGCAAATGGCACGATTCATGCTCAGTTGCTTGTGTAGTGACCTCCGAATTGTCAAAATTTGTAAGCGGGATAACTTCTGGATCTCCACCTTATTAGACCCTTGCTACCGTCCCAGAATGGGGGCCTTTTTACACCCACTGAGAGAGAGGACAAACTGACCTACTACAGAGAGATTCTACGTAGTCAGTTGGCCGATGCCTATTGGCCACATGGTCCATCCACTCACAGGTCTGACTCGGGGGGCCCTCTGCGCTCACCTTCCATGGCTGCTGGGGAGGGGTGGCAGGAGCAGTACCAGCTCAATCAGTAGCAGCCTGAGTCTACAGTCGCTGATGAGTAGCTTTCTTCACCCGCATAGTGAAGAAACTCAGCAGCAGCAGGTAGACATGGAGCAGGACCTGAACCAGCAGGTGGTGGCA
This sequence comes from Hyla sarda, assembly GCF_029499605.1. Classification (NCBI taxonomy): domain Eukaryota; kingdom Metazoa; phylum Chordata; class Amphibia; order Anura; family Hylidae; genus Hyla; species Hyla sarda. The sequence goes on from NC_079190.1 coordinate 501,674,422, forward strand.
TACCTTGACATGACCATGCCAACAACCATTGAAGATCCGCTGGACTTCTGGGCAGCCAAACTTGATTTATGGCCGCAACTAGCAGAGTTTGCCCTGGAAAAGCTGTCCTGCCCGGCCAGTAGTGTGCCATCAGAGCGGGTGTTTATGTGGCCGGGGCCATAGTCACCCCAAGGCGAACTCGTCTGTCCACTAAAAATGTGGAGAGACTGACGCTTGTCAAGATGAATCAGAGATAGATCAGCCAGGATTTCCAGCCACCAATGCCAGATGCCTCAGACTAGATTGACAATGCTGCTACACCAACATTTCCCAATTATGGTTGGTTATGAAACCCTCTTGGGTTATCAATTAGGGTTATGAAACCCTCTTTGGTACTGCCATTGCCTGCTCCTGGCTCATCCTGTGTCTTTCAGGAACTACTTGCCCACCTAATGCTTCTGGCCTTGGGCCTTTAATTTTTGGATGTTTAGCAGTAGCTAAATACATGCTTAATGCAAATGTCTACATTGATCTTTAAATGTAAGGGGTTATGAAACCCTCTTGGGTACTGCGAATGCCTGCTTCTGACTCATCCTGTGTCTTTCAGGAACTACTTGCCTCCCTGATGCCTCAGGCCTTGGGACTTCAATTTTTGGATGTTTAGCAGTAGCTAAATACATGCTTAATGCAAATTTCAACATTGATCTTTAAATGTAAGGGGTTATGAAACCCTCTTGGGTATTGTGAATGCCTGCTCCTGACTCATCCTGTGTCTTTCAGGAACTACTTGCCTCACTGACACTTCTGGCCTTGGGCCTTTAATTTTTGAAAGTTTAGCAGTAGCTAATGCATGCTTAATGCAAATTTCAACATTGATCTTTAAATGTAAGGGGTTATGAAACCCTCTTGGGTACTGCGAATGCCTGCTCCTGACTCATCCTGTGTCTTTCAGGAACTACTTGCCTCCCTGATGCCTAAGGCCTTGGGCCTTCAATTTTTGGATGTTTAGCATTAGCTAAATACATGCTTAATGCAAATTTCAACATTGATCTTTAAATGTAAGGGGATATCAAGCCCTCTTGGGTACTGTGAATACCTGCTCCTGACTCATCCTGTGTCTTTCAGAATCTACTTGCCTCACTGACACTTCTGGCCTTGGGCCTTTAATTTTTGGAAGTTTAGCAGTAGCTAATACATGTTTAATGCAAATTTCAACATTGATCTTTAAATGTAAGGGTTATGAAACCCTCTTGGGTACTGTGAATGCCTGCTCCTGACTCATCCTGTGTCTTTCAGGAACTACTTGCCTCCTTGATGCCTCAGGCCTTGGGCCTTCAATTTTTGGATGTTTAGCAGTAGCTAAATACATGCTTAATGCAAATGTCAACATTGATCTTTAAATGCAAGGGGTTATGAAACCCTCTTGGGTACTGCAAATGCCTGCTCCTGACTAATCCTGTGTCTTTCAGGAACTACTTGCCTCCCTGATGCCTCAGGCCTTGGGCCTTCAATTGTTGGATGTTTAGCATTAGCTAAATACATGCTTAATGCAAATTTCAACATTGATCTTTAAATGTAAGGGGTTATGAAACCGTCTTGGGTACTGTGAATGCCTGCTCCTGACTCATCCTTTGTCTTTCAGGAACTACTTGCCTCACTGACACTTCTGGCCTTGGGCCTTTAATTTTTGTAAGTTTAGCAGTAGCTAATACATGCTTAATGCAAAATTCAACAATGATCTTTAAATTCTCGGCGCTCTGCCAGGGCCTTCTCCTACCCCGCCGGGGACAATCCGAGGACCTCACTAAACCATCCAATCGGTAGTAGAGACATGTGGTGTGTACAAAGGGCAGGAACTTAATGACCCGAGCTTATGACCCCCACTTAGTTGTGATTCTTTTTTCCTGGCAAATAATTGCAATCCCTGATCCCTATCGCGAACGGGGTTCAGCGGGTTACCCGCACCTGTCGGTGAAAGATAGACACACGCTGGTCCGTTCAGTGTAGTGCGCATGCAGCCCCGGACATCTGAGGGCATAACACACCTGTTATTGCTCGATCTCGCGATTGATCGTGCAATGTAAGGGGTTATTAATGCTTCTTGGGTACTGTTGATGCCTACTCCTGACTGCTCCTGTGTCTTTCAGGAACTACTTCACTTCATGATGCTTCTGGGTTTAGGCCTTTAATTTTAGGATTTTTGAAATACATACATACAAGCTTAATTTAAATTTCAACATTTATGGTGCAATGTATGGGGTTATTAAACACTCTTGGGTAGTGTTTTTTTTTCAAATTTTCTGATAATTATCACTGTAATAAACTTGAATTTTCCAAAATAATAACCATTACACTATTGAACGCTTGTTGCGTGTCATTTTTTTAAGTAAAATTTTCCCAAAAAGTACGGAGAGGGATGAACTCTGCTTCTTTATTTCATAAAAAATTATTTTATAGAAGAATGTCTTTTGGTGGTCCACCGTCCTGCATTATAGAGACTTCTGGACTCTTGGATATGCGCTTGTTCTTAAACAAAGGTACAAAAATGGCCGGTCAGGGCTATGGAGACGTTGCGCCTTCATCTTACGGCCGCATGAGCCCTGTGGGTGCTTGTGAGATTAGGTCCTTTGTACCCACACGGCGGGGTCCGGGACACAAATTTTGATTTAAATTTCGAATAAAAAAATCACACATTTCAATGGTCTCCTCATGCTGCAGCCAACTCCAGGCTGCGTCATTCTGGTAATATATAGAGAGCACTCGCTGTCCTAAATTTTCGTTACAATTTTTCTTCAAAAATGTTGTCTTTTTTATTAGGGATTGTGAAGCTTTGGTGCATACTCATGCATCAGCCAACTCCAGCCTGTGTCATTCAGGCAATATATGGTTTACTGATGGCGCTGCTGGGCCTGGGTCTGGGAATTTAAAATTTTCTCATAGGTAGCACCCGCTATCCAAAATCTTTTTCATAAATTTCTACAATTGTTGTGTTCTTTTGGGGGGATTGTGAAGCCCTAGTGTTTACTCATGCATCAGCCAACTCCAGGCGGTGTCATTCAGGCAATATATGGGTAGCACCCGCTGTCCTAAATATTCTTAAAATTATTTTAAAAATGGTTGTTTTTTCTTTGGGATTCTGAAGCCCTGGTGTGTACTCAATGCTGCTGCCTGCTACACTCTGTCAGCCCGTTGGTCCTGTGACAGTGTACTACTCCGCCTCCACATCCTCCACTGTGTCTTAAGCCTCCACTGCCCGGACAAGTCTCAGTGGCCCTTCAGCATACCATGTGCGCAGGTCACAGCGGTGTCACGCTGTTCTTCACATGGTTTGCCTTGGCGAGAAGTCTTGGTAACAATGGCCGGTCAAGGCAATGGAGATGTTGCACCTACATCTCACGGCCACATGAGCCCTGTGGGGGCTTGTTGGATTTGGTCCTTTGTCCCCACACGCTGGGGTCCGGGACACGCAAAGGTTGTTTTAAATTTCAAATCAAAAAAAGAAGGCGCTGCTGGGCCTGGGAATTTCAAATTTTCTCATAGGTAGCACCCGCTATCCAAAATCTTTTTCAAAAATTTCAATAATGTTGTTTTTTGGGAGGAATTGTGAAGCCCTGCTGTGTACTCGTGAATCAGACAACTCCAGGCTGTTTCATTCAGGGAATATATGCTTTACTGATGTTGCTGTGGGGGCTTGTTGGATTTGGTCCTTCGTACCCACACGATGGGGTCCGGGACACTCAAAGTGTGTTTTAATTTTCAAATAAAAAAATGATGGAGCTGCTGGGCCTGGGTCTGGTAATTTCAAATGTTCTCATAGGTAGCACCCGCTATCCAAAATCTTTTTCAAAAATTTCAAAAATTGTGGTGTTTTTTGGCAGGGATTGTGAAGCCCTGCTGTGTACTCATGCATCAGCCAACTCCAGGTTGTGTCATTCAGGCAATATATGGGTTAATGATGCCGCTGTGGGGCCTGGGTCTGGGAATTTCAAATGTTCTCATAGGTAGCACCCGCTATCCAAAATCTTTTTCAAAAATTTATAAAATTGTTGTGTTTTTTTTTGGGGGGGGGGGGGGGATTGTGAATGCTTCAGCCTCATCCATGCTGTGTCATTCAGCCACTATATGGCGTCCTCATGCTGCCAACACCTCCACGCTGTGCCATTCAGCCGCTATATGGTCTCCTCATGCTGCCAACACCTCCATGCTATGTCATTCAGTCACTATATGTTCTCCTGAAACTGATGCCACCACTAGGCTCTGTGATTGTGCTGCTGTGCGGCAGTGATTCTAAAAGCGATGCCGGTAATCTGCATGTTATTCTGAATAATAATTATTTCACTACCCCAGCACACTCCATATGCGTTTTAGAACATAGCAAAGTGTTCTACAACCCTATAGAGGCTGTATTTAGGCTAGAAATAGCCTTTTTTTTATATAGATTAATCGCGAAAAAATTAATCGAAGCAAACTTTTTTGGAAAATTCGGCGAATCGGCCGAATCGAATTTTTGAAAAGTTCGCTTATCTCTAGTCTCAAGCTTAAATTTCAGCCACAGGTCTGTAAGTCAAGTCATCTTTGTCTGATGTCACTATCTTCAGTCAACTCAAGTCAGTTATAGCCAGCATGGCTGTGTTAAAGTTTATCAAGTCACTGCAAGTCCCAGCAAGCTGCGAGGCCCCTCGTGTAACTGGCCACCTCTCTGGGAACCTTACTACCCTGTAAAGACTGTTATACCTGTTCAACTTAAGTAAAGCTACCGTTAACCTTAACTTGGCCATGGACTATTATTTACCCCTGCCTAAACTAGGAGTAACGGGATTGCCTTCAGGTGGTTACATTGGCAAACCACGCCCTGCGTCATGAACACTTAGGGGTTAATACCATCTGCCCCTTCACCTCACATATCACCCCTGTGGCTCACCACATCATTGTTTATTCTCCTGACTGTCCCATCAGAGCTGTAGTCATTGATATCATTGTGTATTCTCCTGACTGTATCCATCAGAGCTGTAGTCACTGATATCAATGTGTATTCTCCTGACTGTCCCATCAGATCTGTAATTACTGATATTATTGTGTATTCTCCTGACTGCTCCATCAGAGCTCTAGTCACTGATATCATTGTGTGTTCTCCTGACTTTATCCATTAGTGCTGTAATCAGATATCATTGTGTATACTCCTGACTGTATCCATCAGAGCTGTAGTCACTGACATCATTGTGTATTCTCCTTATTGTCTCATCAGAGATGTAGTCACTGATATCAATGTGTATTCTTCTGACTGTATCCATCAGAGCTGTAGTCACTGATATCATTGTGTATTCTCCTGACTGTATCTATCAGAGCTGTAGTCACTGATATCAATGTGTATTCTTCTGATTGTATTCATCAGAGTATTAGTCACTGATATCATTGTGTATTCTCCTGACTGTCCCATCAGAGATGTAGTTACTGATATCATTGTGTATTCTTCTGACTGTATTCATCAGAGCTGTAGTCACCGATATCATTGTATATTCTACTGACTGTCCCATCAGAGATAGTAGTCACTGATATCATTGTGTATTCTCTTGACTGTCCCATCAGAGCTGTAGTCACTGATATCATTGTGTATTTTCCTGACTGTATCCATCAGAGCTGTAGTCACTGATATCATTGTGTATTCTCCTGAATGTCTCATCAGAACTGACTCCTGTCTGTTTTACGCCTCTCTACAAGTGGGAGGGAACTCTAATGGGTTGGAACATGAAATGGAACAATGGCCGACTGTTATATCGCTACAAGTCCCGGATGGCTTCATATGGCTGGGCTCATGTTTTTGCATCCTGTTGTTAGAAGAGATCCGACTGACTTTAATGGGGTCTATAGGGTTTTGGTGCAGACGGTGTTTTGCCGTCATTTGTGCTCGTCCAGGAAGAAGGGGACCAGAGAGCACTGAAGACGGCTAAGAAATGGGGGGGGGGGCGTTCGGGGGGGATTCCAGTGGTCAGGAAGGAGGATAATTGTCTGGTAAGTTCAGTTCCCCTGACTAACCTTTTAACAGGTCCGTGTGAAAAACATAAATTAATCAGACATATTAACAGGTTTCAAAAACATGATGTGAACAGCTCCTCATAATGGCTTATATGCACACAAACTCCTGGCCATGTTGAGAACCTTCTTTAAAATGGTATTCTGCCCTTAGATGTCTGAGAAAGTTGGGTTCGGGCAGCTTTGATTGCGATGTCACGCCCCCTTCATACATGTCTATGGGAGAGTGCGTGACGGCCATCAAGCCCTCTCCCATAGACATGTATGGAGGGGGTGTGACCTCACAACTATGGCTGCCCGAACCCAACGTTCCCGGAACATGGAGGGGATAGAGCTGGGTACCAGACAGCGAGAGTGAAAAGCAGCAGCCTGCGCTTTGAGGTCTGACATGCCTGCACCTGAGCTGGAGAAGAGGCCGATTAACCCCTTAAGGACTGAGCCCTTTTTCACCTTAAGGACTCGGCCATTTTTTGCAAATCTGACCACTGTCACTTTAAACATTAATAACTCTGGAATGCTTTTAGTTATCATTCTGATTCCGAGATTGTTTTTTTGTGACATATTCTACTTTAACGTAGTGGTAAAAATTTTTGGTAACTTGCATCCTTTCTTGGTGAAAAATCCCAAAATTTGATGAAAAATTTGAAAATTGTGCATTTTTCTAACTTTGAAGCTCTCTGCTTGTAAGGAAAATGGATATTCCAAATACAATTTTTTTTATTCACATATACAATATGTCTACTTTATATTTGCATCATAAAATTGATGAGTTTTTACTTTTGGAAGACACCAGAGGGCTTCAAAGTTCCGCAGCAATTTTCCAATTTTTCACAAAATTTTGAAACTCGCTTTTTTCAGGGACCAGTTCAGGTTTGAAGTGGATTTGAAGGGTCTTCATATTAGAAATACCCCATAAATGACCCCATTATAAAAACTGCACCCCCGAAAATATTCAAAAGGACATTCAGTAAGCGTTTTAACCCTTTACGGGTTTCACAGGAATAGCAGCAAAGTGAAGGAGAAAATTCACAATCTTTATTTTTTACACTCGCATGTTCTTGTAGACCCAATTTTTGAATTTTTGCAAGGGGTAAAAAGGAGTAAGCACATACCTCATATGTCTATGTAAAGTGTTCGGCAGGCGCAGTAGAGGGCTCAGAAGGGAAGGAGCGTCAAATGGTTTTTGGGGGGCATGTCACCTTTAGGAAGCCCCTATGGTGCCAGGACAGCAAAAAAAAAAAACACATGGCATACCATTTTGGAAACTAGACCCCTCGGGGAACGTAACAAGGGGTAAAGTGAACCTTAATACCCTACAGGTGTTTCACGACTTTTGCATATGTAAAAAAAAATAAAAAAATTTACCTAAAATGCTTGGTTTCCCAAAAAATTTACATTTATACAAAGGGTTAAAGCAGAAAATACCCCCCAAAATTTGAAGCCCAATTTCTCCCGATTCAGAAAACACCCCATATGGGGGTGAAAAGTGCTCTGTTGGCGCACTACAGGTCTCAGAAGAGAAGGAGTCACATTTGGCTTTTTGAAAGCAAATTTTGCTCTGTGGGCATGCCGCATTTAGGAAGCCCCTATGGTTCCAGGACCGCAAAAAAAAACCACATGGCATACCATTTTGGAAACTAGAGCCCTCGGGGAATGTAACAAGGGGTTAAGTGAACCTTAATACCCCACAGGTGTTTCACGACTATTGCATATGTAAAAAAAATAAAAACATTTTTACCTAAAATGCTTCTTTTCCCAAAAACTTAACATTTTTAAAAAGGGTAAAAGCAGAAAATACCCCCCAAAATTTGAAGCGCAATTTCTCCCGAGTACGGCGATACCCCATATGTGACCCTTAACTGTTGCCTTGAAATACGACAGGGCTCCAAAGTGAGAGCACCATGCGCATTTGAGGCCTAAATTAGGGATTGCATAGGGGTGGACATAGGGGTATTCTACACCATTGATTCCCAAACAGAGTGCCTCCAGCTGTTGCAAAACTCCCAGCATGCCTGGACAGTCAACAGCTGTCCGACAATACTGGGAGTTGTTGTTTTGCAACAGCTGGAGGCTCCGTTTTGGAAACCGTGGCGTACCAGACGTTTTTCATTTTTATTGGGGAGGGGAGGGGGGCTGTGTAGGGGTATGTGTATATGTAGTGTTTTTTACTTTTTATTTTATTTTTTGTGTTAGTGTAGTGTAGTGTTTTTAGGGTACAGTCGCATGGGTGGGGGTTCACAGTAGTTTCTCGCTGGCAGTTTGAGCTGTTGCAGAAAATTTGCTGCAGCTCAAACTTGCAGCCCGATACTTACTGTAATCCTCCGCCCATGTGAGTGTACCCTGTACGTTCACATTGAAGGGGACATCCAGCTGTTGCATAACTACAACTCCCAGCATTGACAGACTGTACATGCTGAGAGTTTTAGTTTTGCAACAGCTGTAGGCACACTGGTTATGTATCACAGAGTTTGTGACCTTACTCAGTGTTTCAAAACCAGTGTGCCTCCAGCTGTTGCAAAACTACAACTCCCAGCATGTACGGTGCATGGTGTAAGGTGACTGCTGGGAGTTGTAGTTTGCAACAGCTGGAGGCACACCGGTCGTGAAACACTGAGTTAGGTAAAAAAAAAAACTCCAAGTTTCACAACCAGTGTGCCTTCAGCTGTTGCAAAACTACAACTCTCAGCAGTCACCGACAGCCAATGGGCATGCTGGGAGTTGTAGTTATGCAACCAGCAGATGCACCACTACAACTCCCAGCATGCACTTTAGCTGTTTGTGCAAGCTGGGAGTTGTAGTTATACAACAGCTGAAGGTACACTTTTCCATAGAAAAAATGTGCCTGCAGCTGTTGCAAAACCATAAGACCCAGCATGCCCATAAGGGAATGCTGGGAGTTGTGGTGGTCTGCCTCCTGCTGTTGCATAACTACAGCTCCCAGCATGCCATTTTTGCATGCTGGGAGCTGTTGCTAAGCAACAGCAGGAGGCTGTAACTCACCTCCTGCTGCTGCTCCATCGCAGGCTGTCCCTCGCCGCCGCCGTCGCTCCTGGGGCCCCGATCCCAACATGGACGCCGAGGATCGGGGTCCCCATCACCCGGGGTCGTCTTCCCGCACCCGCTCACGCCCTCTGGAAGAGGGGCGGAGCGGGTGCGGGAGTGACGCCCGCAGCAGGCGCCCTAATTGGTTGGCCGGTAATCTGGCTGACGAATCAGGGCGATCGTAACGTGGCACCAGTGCCACCTCAGCCCTGCAGGCTCTTGCTGTTCGGGGCCGTCAGAGACGGCCCCGAACAGCCAGTAATTCCGGGTCACCGGGTCACTGGAGACCCGATTGACCCGGAATCGCCGCAGATCGCTGGACTGAATTGTCCAGCGATCTACGGCAATCGCCGACATGGGGGGGCATAATGACCCCCGTGGGCGATATGCCAGGATGCCTGCTGAACGATTTCAGCAGGCATCCGGCTCCGGTCCCCAACCGGCTAGCGGTGGGGACCGGAATTCCCACGGGCGTATGGATATGCCCTGCGTCCTTAAGGACTCGGAATGCAGGGCGTATCCATACGCCCTGCGTCCTTAAGAGGTTAAGGACAACCAGAAAAACAAATAGTGAGAGTAGAGGACCACGGGAACCCCAGACGTACGAGCCACTGCTGAAGACCGATGACGTACGCTGTGGAGTCTGAGTTACCGGTATCTGGGCTGAGAGAGGAGGCTGAGGAGAGACAGTGTGTGCGGCCCAACATCCCAGCAGTAAGAGTAACCATATGAAGCCGCACTCCTTGTGAACTGCACCACAGGCTGAGCGAATAATGAGGAGATCGACAGCACCGGGGCATGAGATCAAGCGGGGGAGCATACAGAGAGCCCCGGTATGTACAGTATATAATCAATAATCTATAACCATGTGACAGATGCTGATCCTATATATTGTATCACACTGCTGGGCGTTCTTAATTCTTCAGGATTGTCAGGGGCTTAATACCGGCGCCAGCAGAGAGGAGCCATCTGTCTTTTTCAAAGTAAAACTTTATTGAGTGTTATAAGTAAATACGAGAACAAGCAATAGAGTGCCGTACACAGCCAATCGGAAAGAAAACATGAATGTAGGTGAGCTCTTTTCTGGATCTCGAGTATGGTAATGCAGTTCGGTGGGAGGCATCACAGACACAAAAATAAAGCAACCATATCCCGTACAAGTGCTCCCTTGAGGAATGCTGGGCAAGAAAATCAACCATGGAGGTCAGCACAAAATCGGATTATTCCAACGCTCTCCCTAATAGTATGGGGGATCATGCGTCCTGAGGAGGGCACCTGTATCTAGATTCTTGAATGCAAATTACCTCCCCATGGGTCAGGGGTCACCATACGTGGTCGCCGTCTGGAAGGCATAAAGACTGATAAAAGAAACACAGAAAATGAAAGAGAGGAAGAAAGGGGTATGGGGGAGGGTGAAAGGGGAGAGAAGAGAGGAGAGGGCGGGGGGGGGGGGGGGGGGGGACCAGAGGATAGGGGGGTAAAGAAGCAGGCGGGTCTGAGGAAAAAAGCCATCTGTTGTTTATGTGGCAGCATCCAGCTTTCCTGAGCTCCGGATTGGTGCTGGAGGATATCAAGAACTAGAGAGTCTCCGGCATGAAGTTAATACTTACAAAGACGTTTATACCACCAAACTAAAGGGGAAGGGTGACACCGACTGTATATGAGGGTCTGCAAAGGAAGAGCTCTTAGTGGTTTGTAGACATTAGGTGGCGCTATTGCTAGAACGTTTATAAAAATAAAATTTTACCAGACATATAACAATTTAGAACAGTGTGTAATCAGGTTATGTCCCTGTTCACATCACAGGAGCCTCCCCCGGACATGTTACTTCACACAGGTCCTCACTCCTCAAACGTTAAACAACAATAACGAAAAAGGTTACTCACCTCTGTGATACTGTAGGAGCGCTGGTTGGTTTCCTGGTCTTTCTCAACAATCAGTGACCTCAGCAGTCACGTGACACACTCCTGGTATCACCGCCCAGTGATAGAAGCCTTGGCTCTAGGAGTACGGCACATGACCACCTCTGGTACCAGGACGCCTAGTCTGTGGCCGATCTCTGCTGGCCTTAGCTTCCCCTGAGCCAGCAGGAGTTGCAGACAGGACATTACAGTACCGCTCAGCCAATCACTGACCACAGCAGTGTCCCGCCTCAGTCAGTTATTGGAGGAAGATGAGTTAAAGGTTTTATTGTTTTATTAAGCAGCCTGGGCACATTAGTTAAAAAATACTTCTCTAATCCTGACTTCAGATCTTTTCAGCACTACCAGGGGGGTTAATCTTGTCCCTACAGACCCCACTTTAGTGACCATACTCCCTACCTTTCCATCTTCTGGGCCCATCCCACTGGTCCCAGGACTGTCCCAACTAGACCTACAATCCAGCCCCACTATCTAGACCACTCTCTCTACAGAACAATAACCTGGACCCCACTATATAAGCCATTCTACAGGCCTGAAACTCGGACCCCAAAATCTAGGTAACTCTGCAGATCTACAACCAAGACCCCACTATCTAGGCCACTCATTCCACAGCCCTACAACCTGGACCCCACCATATAGGCCATTGTACAGACCTACAACCCAGACCCCGGTATCTAGGCCACTCTATCCACAGCCCTACAACCTGGACTCCACCATATAGGCCATTGTACAAACCTACAAGTCAGACCCCACTATCTAGGCCACTCTATCCACAGCTCTGCAACCTGGACCCCACTATATAGGCCATTGTACAAACCTACAACTCAGACCCCGCTATCTAGGCCACTCTATCCACAGCCCTACAACCTGGACCCCACCATATAGGCCATTGTACAAACCTACAACCCAGACCTCACTATCTAGACCACTCTATCCACAGCCCTACAACTTGGACCCCACCATATAGGCCATTGTACAAACCTACAACCCAGCACCACCATTTAGACCACTCTACAGACCTATAACCCAGCCCCACTATCTAGACCACTCTACAGACGTACAACCCTGTCCTACTATCTAGGTCATTCTCTCTACAGGACTACAAACTGGATCCCACTATCTAGGCCACTCTACAGGCCTACAGGGAAACCAAATCCTGCCGCAGCTATCTACCCACCCCCTAGCCTTCAGACAGGACCTAACTACAGCCTCCTCCAGGTTTGAGCCTTCACTGCTCTCTCTTACAGGTGACCCATACCAGGCTGACCACTCTACACCTGAGATTACCCTCAGCCTATACCGCTTCAGTGACTGCCCACACAGAACATTCTAAGCCCCCTCCCCAATAGCCGGACCCTCATAGACCAGGATAGTACTGTTAGTCATGGTCACTTTACTAGCTCTCTGTCTGCTCCACCACAGTCAGACTCTACTTGACAAAGCAGCTGAACCTCTTCTTCACTCTTTACTTCACAGTATACCCTATGACCCCAGACCGGCATCTCATCTCCACCACCTCTGCAGCCTCCACCCCCTTATCCTACAGAAGGCCACGCTTACACCTAAAGTCCACGTCTCAGGCCACGCTAACACTACACAGGCTGAACACTTTCCACTTGTGAGGTGGTGGGGGGCAATATGTTACCCTGCATGTCATGGACGTCTTCTGAGCCCCCGGGGAAATTAGGAAAGTCCTGCTGACCTTTATATGTCCTTGTACGATGTCATATTAATGCTGTGAATAACATTGTATATCATTATAGTGTTGTGCTGCAGAAGATCAGCACCTGATGTGTGTGATATAGAAGTTTATTGCTGAGTGATTGTACATGTTGTAGACAGGCTGGGGGATGGGCTGTTCACATGGCACCGGTTATATGCCCCACTCACTCCCAGGCCGTCAGTCAAATCCAACCTTTTATCTGTATATATCTATGATTTGTACAGAAAAAAGGTCGGATCTGCCACCCCCGTTTTGAAGAAGCAATAGTGGAGTATGTGCAGGGCCGATCTATTCATCCTCTATGGGACGGCCGGGATAGATGAGCACTGTCCTAACAGACCTTCACCGTCATGTGCGCACTCCACCATTCCATACAAAGTCTATGGGACTGGACTGTGAAGATCTGGGGCACTGTTCTTGTGATCAGTGCTGATCCCAGTGGTGCTCCCCCCCCCAATCACTTATACCAGTGATCAGGGGGTCCAGTCAGACACAGATCATTTTTCCTGTGGACAGGGGATCAGTCTGGATTATGGAAAACCCCTATAATGTGCTTATCCGTAGCTGATCTTCACAGGACGGAGCTTTTCTTCTTTCCGTGTAAAGTGCAGAGCTCGGTTTGTAGATTTCTGTGAAGATCTTTTCTAGGTTTCTTATCTTATGATGTTGTGTGGAGGAGTGGCCCCTTATAGTGACCCTATGGGGACCCCAGAGCGTAGAGTTAGTAGTATCACCCACATCCATAAGAAAGTAATCCTCCAGTGTCTGAGTGATGTGTGGTGCATATTTGGAGGGATTATGAATAGAGTTGTTATGGGGCCCCCTGAGTCCAGGGGTGAGTTATATGGCCCCTGACCTGTCAGTGATGCTGGACTGGGGTCTCCCATATATACTTCATGGAGAAGGAAACATGTAGAATCATCTGATGGTGTCACCTCCAGATATGGTACAGCTCATGTCTGTGGGGGACGGAGACTAAGGGGGTCGGCTCTGAAAGTGTTAGGGAAGAGACTAGATACATTGATGGTCACATGACTCAAGAATTATAGGGCGACCAATCACCAGGCAGGGTCCTCCTCACCCCAATGTGTCACAGAAGATGTCACCATCAGAGGAGCGAGCTTCTCTCCATATCAGCCATCTTCTGAAAAACCACTTTAACCCTTTCACATCCAATGACTATTATAAAGACCATTGGGAATGAATATTAATCTCCTGGAGCCGGAGGGATGAATAAAGGAAGAGTCAGGGGGATCCTGCACGATTCCCCCCATAATATGATATACGTAGGTGTATGGAGGAACGGTATGGAGAACCCCATAATAATATCCTAAGATGGCGGGAACTAAGAAAAAACGCAGAACACAGACCAGAAAACATCTTTATTAGTGTAAAACAGAAAAATGGCAGTAAGATGAAGCATCTGAACAGTCCTCGGGGGTCCGGGGGGAACAGACCGGGACAGTAACAATCCAGGGTCAGCAATAGGTATATGAAGCCCTGGTCAGGGCCGGCCTCTGGTTAGATGACCCCTGTGTATATTTATGTTGGTGCCCCTACACCCCATACAACCAGAGGGTCATCTACCCCTTCCCAAAGATCATCCCCTCCCAAGGTTTAATACCCCCACCAGGTATCATCTACCTCCCTCCCACCCCCAGGTATAATCCAAACACCCTCTCCACCCCCAGGTATCATCCAACCCCCTACCCTCTCCACCCCCAGGTATCATACAAACCACCCACCCTCTCCACCCCCAGGTAACATCGGTCCCCTCCCTCTCCATCTGCCGATAACATCAACCCCCCTGCCTCCCCATCCCCAGATTACATCCACCCCCTCCCTCCCCGTCCCCAGATAACATCCAACCCCTTCCCTCCCCATCCCCAGACAACATTCACTCCCCTCCCTCCCCATCCCCAGATAACATCAACCCCCCTCCCTGTTCCATCCCCAGATAACATCCACCCCCTCCCACCCCATCCCCAGATAACATCCACCCCTCCCTCCCCATCCCCAGATAACATCAACCCCCCTCCCTCCCCATCCCCAGATAACATCCACCCCCTCCCACCCCATCCCCAGATAACATCCACCCACCTCCCTCCCCTTCCCCAAATAACATCTAACCCCCTCCCTCCCCATCCCCAGATAACATCCAAACCCCTCCCTCCCCATCCCCAGATTACATCAACCCCCCTCCCTCCCCATCCCCAGATAACATCCACCCCCTCCCACCCCATCCCCAGATAACATCCAACCCCCTCCCTCGCCATCCTAAGATAACATCCACCCTCTTCCCTCCCCATCCCCAGATAACATCCAAACCCCTCCCTCCCCATCCCCAGATTACATCAACCACCCCTCCCACCCCACCCCCAGATAACACCCACCCCCTCTCACCCCACCCCCAGATAACATCCACCCACTCCCTCCCCATCCCAAGATATTAATTACCCCGCTCACCCTTCCTACTCCTAGGTATCATTCATATTATTATTTCATATTTCTTAAAACGTTATAAAATCTCTAACAGGTAAAGTGTGGTTATAAATGTCTGGTGTCGCTGACAGTTCCTGTATTCGTGAAATCGAGCAGTTCTCCTGTATTTGCATGACTATGGTCACATCCGTATCTGCAGATCACACTGCACTAGTCCTGTATAATGAGCAGGAGGGACCAGACTAAAGAGTTCAAGGTTGTAGCCCCAACATGTTTCTCCAGTACTCAGGGGAGTGTTATTAGGGGAATTCAGGACTATAACAGAGAAAACTCTATGTATGCAGCACATGTGACTATAATAGTACAACTTACCCCAAAAAGTCTTTGTACAAAGCAAACCTCCCATCACCCCAAGGCAGAAAATAAAAAAGCCTCATCGCAAATGAGAAATAAAGCATCACCAGGGGGCCCCGACCTCTGATCCATCAAGCATTGCAGAGATGAGACCAGGTCTTCCACGACCTGATAATAAATTACCCCCCTCTTACTGGCCACAGGGGGGAAAAGGACACAACTCTTGGTAACGTATCGACTGGGATAATAAACTTCTCTCTTCTTAGTGATGTACAAGCAGGGGTAATGAACTACCCCTTTCTTACTGACCACAGGGGCAATAAACTACACACCACTTACTGAGGTACACATAGGTGTAATAAATGACTCCCCTCTTAGTAAAGTACCCACAGTAGAAATAACCTACCCACCTATTACTGACGTATCCACAGGGGCAATAAACTTCCCACATCTTAGTGAAATAACCAAGAGAGTTATGAACTCCCTCCCCTTATGGAAGTACCCACAGTGGAAATAAATGACTTACCTCTTAAAGATGTACCCAAAGGGGAGAGAAACTACTCACCTCCAAGTAAATCACCCACATGCGTAAAAAAACACCCCGTTTGACGACATACCCACAGGGGTAATAAACTATCCACATCTTAGTGATATACCAGGGTTATAGACCACCCCCCTCTTAGTTATCCGCAGGGGTAATTAATTACCAACCACTTAGTGAGTTACCCAAAGGAGCAATAAAATATGCATCTCTTAGTGACGTATCCACAGGGGAAATAATTCTTAGTGGCTTACCAATAGGAGTAATAAGATACCCCCATCTTGATATAAGTGACATAAACACAAGGGGCAATAAACTGCCCACCTCTAAGTGGTGTACTCAAAAGGGAATTATATATCAGACAGGAGGCGAGTATCTTGCATTAAATCTTTCTTTTTAATGCCCATAGCAGAATATTTTTAAAAACCATTTAAAAAGTAAATTCCAAAGAAAAAAAACTTCTTGAACTACATCTCCCAGCAGCCCTTGTGCTTCTCTTCACCCCTCCTAGCCCGACTGGCTCCTATATAAAGGGCTGTCTGGAAACACTCCCCCTCTTTCTTTCTGCTCATGGCAGTCAGTTGAGTGATAAGTATTACTGAAATTTGTGTATTTTTTATTGTGCTTTTAATCTGTATATTTATTCTTCTGTACTGATTTACTCAGTACATCTTCTTTCCTGTTCATATTCCTACCTAACCTATCTTCTTATTCTGTATTTCTTTCTTAAGACTTACTCCCTGGGTCTCAGTGTCCTGACCGCGATCTCTGGTTACGATCGTGGTTCCCGACACGTTGGAGACCGGTTTAGCATACCATACCAGTGCACAGCGCCGCTCTCATTCCCTCTCTCTTTTTCATTTACCTGGCACCATTTTTCTCCCTTTCGCGCCTTCATCTTCTTCCCTCCGCAGCTCCCCCGTGCTGAGAGCAGGGAGGAGGACGAGGCGTGTCCTCCCTTTAGCTATGG
>NC_079190.1:501696424-501698924 GCF_029499605.1 Hyla sarda
GAGCCTGCCCACGTTTCCGGGCCAGGGTGCACTCTCCCGGGTACGCCCGTCCGGGAGGCCCCCGGCGAGACCTCCAGGGGACTGTCCAAAGTCCCCCGGGCCCGATTCTCCGCAGGGGGACGAGCCGGCCCTCGTACCTGGGTCAGGGTGCACTCTTCTTGGGTACGCCCGTCCGGGAGGCCCCCGGCGAGACCTCCAGGGGACTGTCCAAAGTCCCCTGGGCCCGGTTCTCTGCAGGGGGACGAGCCGGCCCTCGTACCCGGGTCAGGGTGCACTCTTCTTGGGTACGCCCTTTCGGGAGGCCCCCGGCGAGACCTCCAGGGGACTGTCCAAAGTCCCCTGGGCCCGGTTCTCCACAGGGGAATGAGGCAGGGCGCATGCCCGGGCCTCGGTGCGCCTTCCCCGGGCAAGTGCTCCGGGGAAGGCTTTGTTTAAAACTTTTGAGTTCGGAGGGCCAGTCTCGCATGGTAGAGCAAGGTTGCCCTGAGCATAAAAATTAGAAAAAAGTGAAAAAAAGCCCCATTTCCGCAGAGGGGGACGAGGTGGTCAGACTACTCGAGGAGGGCGCACCATCGCCGGGTAGACCCCCGCGGAAGGTCCCCGGTGAGGCTTCCGGTGGTAGTCGTGAATAAATAAAAATACAAAGTCTCACACGGGGGGGGGGGGGGGTCGGAAGACTACCCGAAAAGGGTGCACCGTCCCCGGGCAGGGCCTCTGGAAGGGTCCCCTGACAGACCCCCACGCCTGACGATTATCCCGAAACCGAGAACCGCTATGAGATCGGATTTGAATGCCGAATCCGCCTCGCAGTTCCACGAGCTGGGCATGTCTGAGTGGTACGCGTTCATAAACTCGTGTGGCAGCATCGCGACTGGGGACCTTAGAACGGCCACCTGCCTGGGGATAGCAGGAGAGCAAGCCGCCCGGCCGCTCTCCCAGGGTATGCCAGGGCCGAGCGCGGGCTCCCCTGTGGACGAACCTCCGATTTCGGCTGGTTCACGTACCCAACCCGGGGCAGGGGGAGAACCAGGGCGGGAGGCGCGGGTCCCTGTACCCAGGCAGGGCGTGCCGTCCTTGGGCACAAGATCGGTGATGCGTACCCCTGACGAATGTCAAAGTCCCGGTTGTCGGCCAGGGGTAGTGCGGGTCCCTGTGCCCAGGCAGGTCAACCGAACCCGGGCAAGGCCTCTGGAAGTGTCCCCTGACAGACCTCCACGCCTGACGATTATCCCAAAACCGAGAACCGCTATGAGATCGGATTTGAAAGCTGAATCCAGGCGACAGTTCCACGAGCTGGGCATGAGAGAGTGGCACGCGTTCATAAAACTGTATCGCAGCATCGCGACTGGGTACCTTCGAACAGCCACCTGACTCGGAGTAGCAGGAGAGTGAGCCGCCCGGCCGCCCTCCCAGGGTATGCCAGGGCCGAGCGCGGGCTCCCCTGGGGATGAACCTCCGGTTTCCAGTGGGCTAACGTACCCGACCCGGGGTACCAGGGCGGGAGGCGCGGGTCCCTGTACCCAGGCAGGGCGCGCCGTCCTTGGGCACAAGATCGATGATGCGGACCCCTGACGAATGTCAAAGTCCCGGTTGTCAGCCCGGGGGAGGTGCGGGTCCCTGTGCCCAGGCAGGGTGCACCGAACCCGGGCAAGGCCTCTGGAAGTGTCCCCCGACAGACCTCCACGCCTGACGATTATCCCGAAACCGAGAACCGCTATGAGATCGTATTTGAAATCTGAATCCAGGCGACAGTTCCACGAGCTGGGCATGATAGAGTGGCACACGCCCATAAAACTGTATCACAGACAGACGACTGGGGACCGCAGAACAGCCACCAGCCCCGGAGTAGCAGGAGAGCGAGCCCCCCGGCCGCCCTCCCAGGGTACGCCAGGGCCAAGCGCGGGCTCCCCTGGGGATGAACCTCCGGTTTCCGGCGGGCTCACGTACCCGACCCGGGGTACCAGGGCAGGAGGCGCGGGTCCCTCTACCCAGGCAAGGCGTGCCGTCCTTGGGCGCAAGATCGGTGATGCGGACCCCTGACGAATGTCAAAGTCCCGGTTGTCAGCCCGGGGGAGGTGCGGGTCCCTGTGCCCAGGCAGGGTGCACCGAACCCGGGCAAGGCCTCTGGAAGTGTCCCCGGACAGAACTCCACGCCTGACGATTATCCCGAGACCGAGAACAACTATGAGATCGGATTTGAAATCTGAATCCAGGCGACAGTTCCACGAGCTGGGTATGTCGGAGTGGTATGTGTTCATAAAAGTGTATCGCAGCATCACGACCGGGTACCTTCGAACGGCTACCTGTGCCAGAGAGCTGGGACGTCGAGCGAGTCGAGCAACTTCGGCAGGCAGTCCGCTGAGGTTCCCCGGACCCCGGGGTGATGCGCGCGCGGCCTACCCTCTCTTCGGACCGGAGGGGCGGAGCTAAGGGCATATTTCCGTGTTTTCCCCCGTGTAAGGTCCCCCGATCGATCAAGCGAGGCGCGATTCGGCGGGGA